>NW_026909167.1:9279981-9355981 GCF_033115175.1 Lepus europaeus | reverse complement strand
ATTGAATCAAGAAGATGTAGAAAATCTATACAGGCCCATAACAAGAAATCAAATTGAATAAGTTACAAAAAAGTCTCCCGTGTAAGAAAATCCAGGACCAGATCTACAAAGCATTTAAAGAGGATATAACTCCAATAATTTTCAAACTATCTCAAAGTATTTAACAGAACACAACTCTGACAAAACATTTTCATGATGAGTCTAGCATCACTCTGAAACCAAAGTCATAACACACAAGTCATAACACAGACCAAGATTGTTAATGAACATGCATATGCAATTCTCAAACATATACTAGCTAATAAAATCCAATATCATATCATGCATCATATATTACAATCAAGTTGTATGCATCTCAGAGATGAAGGATGGCTCAACATTCTCAAATGTCATAAACCACATCAACAGAATGAAGAACAAAAATCAGTGATGATCTCAATAGATGATGAGAAAGCATTGGAAAAAATTCACCATCCTTTTCTGATAAAAATCCTCCACAAACTAGGTATAAAAGAAACATTAAAACTTTAAAGGAGAGAGAATGAGGAGTTGTCAGGAAAGCTGCAGGTTACTTTGAGACAGTCGTCCCAAATGCATTAGAGGAACTGTAAAAATCTGCCACAGAAGGAACGATGATCCATAGTCAGAAAAGTTACTGCAGCTTAAACAGGAAACCCTTCTTGTTCAGGACTGTCATAGCCACAGTTTGCAAAAAGTGCAGCTATTGATTAATGCAATGTAGTGTCAATTAGATGTACATTCCTGAGGTCTTTTATCTGTTGTAGTTTTGTCTTTTCTTTTTCTTTTCATTACATCAGGTATATTGCCCTGTAATGTGGTAGTGGCACCAGGAATAAAAAATTTAAGAAATTTTTAACTTTTCAAAAAAAATTATTTTTTGCACTCTTATTCACCCATTGTTCTCAAGTTCTTCATTTAATTACACTTCTATGATTAAATTATAGCCTTCTTCATGAATTAACAAAATTAGAATTCCCACAAGACAACACAGGGAAGCACAAAATCCAGTAGGAAACATGACTTTTCTGTCAGTCCCTTATGCTTTGTACCGCAGCCATTTCTACTCCTCCCACCTAAGCCAATTTATATGCACTGGTCTTGGGAAAGTAGAGCTCTCTGGAGGTGCTCTGTAAAACTTGTAATTGTTCTTGGTAATGGCTCATTTGGAAATTTTTTAAAAAAACTAACAATTCCCCTAATGCACTGTCATCATCACTACCAATTGAACAGCAATTGCAGTACTATGGGAAGGTGCTGTCTCAAGTTCACAAACCCATATCTTCAAGCTTACTGCCTTTTCCCACACAGTCTTTGGCTGTCTTATCATCACTGTGAGTCCATGGATATTATTATGAGTCCATGGACACTTCAGTGAGAAATCAGGTAAGTGATTTTACATTTTGATCTTTATGGCATAAACTGCAAAGGAAGAAATTCTATGAGGAGATAGAGTAAGTGTTCTTGTCTAGAAAAAGTATTTATTTGGGCTAGAAACTTAGTGCCAAAACCATGCAGGAAGGAAGAAGTAATTATTGAATATTGGGCTGAACTTGTGGGGGAGAAAAAGATATTCAAATAGTAAACCAGTCTCCAGTGAACATAGTTCAATTCAATATAATCCTTACACTGTTGTGTAGGATTTTCTTGCATGGAACCTGGAAATCTGTCATGTTACAGTTCTTCAAGACAATTTGAAAATGAATTTCCTAACTATTGACTTTCCTATTAGAATCAGGGAGCATTTTCAGGATTAGCAGAGTTACTTCTAAATTTTTTTTCATGCATGTAATAATATATAAAGTATAGCAGATTGAATCACTTAATGTTCTGAACTTAATGTTCAGCATTATTTTGTACAATGTATTTATATTTTAATTCAAAGAACACATTTGACATTGAAAGAATTTCATTTGATCTTCTTGCATTTACAATTAAGAACTAATTTTCTCTCTAGTTAATGCTAATATAGTTTCTTCTCTGCTGTGTTTTATCTTCTCATGTTTCATGTTTCCTGCCTTAGCACATAATCCATGGACACACCTTGACTAAGATTGAAGAGTCTTCCATTTTAATTCCAATATGGAATCATTAGTATATTCAATAAATTCATTTGATCTTGCATGGCATTTCTTTTATCAATATACTAAAACAATAGTATCTATATTATACTTGGATCTATGAATTTTATAAAATGATAATTGCCTATAAAGTAATCCACTTTTATGAAGAATTACTAAAGTCACAATGTTAAAAATAAAAAGATTAATTCAAAACCTGACATGTTCAAGAATTCCAAACCTAAAATATATTCAAAAGCCACTTACCTGATGATACTCTAATTTGTAAGATATATATATATATGTGTGTGTGTGTGTCTGTTTATAGAAAAAAATCCCTTGGAGATATAAAAAAAATTTTAATATAAAATTTGTGGTCCAGAAACAACTGTAATTGGGCAATTGCATGCTTCAGTTGCTGTCATAAAACTGACCTCATGTTTCCATGCAGGAGTCGCTCACCAGGATGGGATTATCAACCACTATGAAATGATACAGCTTTCAAGTATTTTGTGATGGAAATAATCTTATAGTAGATGGTAGTTGGGATTTTTGGGAAATTTCTTTCTTCTTTACCATCATTGTTTCCTTTGTTTTAGAAGATATGCAGTAAAGTATAGAGATTTGATTCTCATGAGTTATTACTCTATATTGACTAGAATGGTATAATCAAAATTACAGATAGATTTGAGAGAGAATCTAGGGAAAATCAGTAGCTTCATATGATGACAATGAGGTAGTAAAATTATACATTTATACAGGAAACATTTTGGTGGTTTCTCAAAATGTTCGCATAGAGTTACCATAAGTTCTAACAATTCCACTCTTAAGTATATATGTATGACAGAAATGGAAACATCTACAAAAACAACAATCTAAATGTTAAGTGAAGCATTATTTGCAGAAGCCAAAGTGGAAAAGGACCAAAGTGTCCATCAGTAGGTGAGTATATAAATTAAGCCATATTCATGTCAGCTATCAAAGGAGTATGTTAGAAAATGTATAAGTACTGAAAAATTATTCTTGATGAAAAAAGCCAGCTACAAAGATTATATATCCTACGATTCTCTTTATATGAAAGCTCAGAATAGATGAATCCATAGAGTAGGTAAACAGAATGTAGATGATATTACCAGGAGACAGGCATATTCAAATTGGGAAACAGACTGAGTATTGGGTGTGGAGTTTCTCTTCAGAGTGATAAAGTTGTTTTAGAATAATTTAGTGGTAATGGTTGCACATTTTAGAGGGGAAAAATGTTAATTATCATAAATTACCATTTAAGTTAAAGAACCAGAGTCAGTACTTCTATTTGTGCTTTGTATTCACCTAGAGAGACAATGAAAGACACACTATTCTTCAATTATATGTATGGTGTACCTGTCTCATATGGAGATTTCCTGGTCTGATTAGTAAAATACACAGGCATAGTAATATGACCTAAAAATAATTTCTTTTCAGCCACAAAGAAAGACGAATTTCTGTTTTTTTTTTTCCTGACAATGTGGGTGGACCTGGAGAACACCGAGTTAACTGAAACATGCCAAGAACAGAAAGACAGAGGCTACATGGTCCCACTGATATGTAGAATCTTATGTAGTTGATCTTAAAGAAGTGGAGAGTAAAATATTGTTCACCAGGAGCAGGGAAACTTGGGCAGGTGGAAATAGGAAGAGACTGGCCGAAGTGCAATGTCACCGTTAAGTAGGAGGAATGACCATAGTTAACAATAATGAATCATTATATATTTCTAGGTAACTAGAAAAAAGAACTTTTAATGTTCACATCATTAAGAAATGACAAATATTTAAGATGGCATATATGCCATCTTACCTAATTTGAGTTACCCTAATTTACCTAGTTACCCTAATTTGAGTACCACACAATCCATATCTCAAACAAAATATCACAGTATGCTCTATAATTGAGTAAAATTATGTCAAAAATAAAAAGGAAATGCAAAAATAGAAAATATGTCTTTCAAAAATATAAAGATATGACATTTGTAGGCTGTAAGAATACATGTGAAAATGTTTATTTAGATCAATGAATGAATCATGAGATATTACAAACAGAACAAAAAGGAATCCAAAGAACACCTATAGAGATATTGATCAGGAATATTTAAGTACAAATGTAAATAGAGATAAAACTATTTTCACTGCAATATGAGAAAGGAGACACTTGACCCTCTATTGGACAAGACATTGTGCATGCCTATCAGTGACCTTAAATATGTAAATGGTTGTAAAAATCTTCAAAGAATTCACAGGCCAAAATTAAATTACATAAAGTGATTTCCTCTTTGTGAGACATGGCCTTCCATTGAGTCATACATTTTTACCTTGAAAATCAAGGAAAATGCAAAGTTTCTCAAAAGAGAGGGTTCATGAAGTTGACCAAGCACCTGTCATGAGCATGTCTAGGCCCAGGGCTGATCAGTGACAGTAACATCCTGAAGTCTTACAAAGGTTGCTCAATGGCCAGTGAAGGTCTGACTGCAGGGATCCAGTGGGGAACTCAGAGAGTTCCTGAGGTTTTCAGGCCAGCTAGTGAATCGCGTAAAGCTCACCAAGTCCAACATCTTGAACAATAAGACATTGGAGTTCCTGTAGGAAGCAGATTTGCTCCCTCACTTCAAGAGCAGAATTTCTATTCCCTGAGAGCCATATGGTCCCTCCTGTGAGAAGCCCACTGTGTTCAGTACCTGAAATAATCCACCGCTGCTTTCCTTACTGACACTTTTTGTTACTCAACACCAATATCATGGAAGTGATAAGCTATAATGGTCACAAGGAAAGGATGATGCCATTCTAGAGCGTGTGGACAGGCAGTGTACCACAGTCCTGAGATCCACAGCCTCTAGAGGGATATATCCCTCTCTTCAGACTATGAGATGTTGTGATCCAGGAAGAAATGCAGATTTCTTGCCCCAGGATCTCTTGGAAATCATCACAGTATTATCCAGTATCAAACGTCTCATGACAGTGGGAGTCCTAATCTGCTACCACCAGTAATGTCTGCAAAGAGCTTAATCCATGGATGTGGTTCAGACTCCTCTCAATTCTCATCATTTTAGTTAGAGGTGTCTGTGAGACACTGCACAGGAACTATCCCATAGGTGGCACCAGCATGGGGACTTCAAGTCTGTGATTCACACAGAAGCCAGTGCTCATAATGCAAGCACAGTCCACCCTGCGGTTGCCATTGACCAAGGTATAAAAGAAACATTTCTCACTGGCACAGGGGAAGTCAAGGCATTTGTGAGGTTTGGGTCCCGAATACCCTGTGGCTGTTCCTAAAATAGTAGTAGTACTTGCTGTGGACCTGAAGACCACAGCCAAACTGCCAAAATAGATCTAGGATAGGAAAAGTTTACAAGTCCAAAGGGAATGGCCATAGGGCTGCAGATGGAGAGGGTGGGATAGAGTCTGCCATTAAATTAAGGGGACTCAAGCATTCACAGGAAGATTCAGCAGGGATGAGAAAGTAAGAAATCACACACAAATTATATTAATGTTAATTTATTTTACTTGTGTCCAACCTCATTGCAAAATAATAATCGAGGCAAGGAATGTTATCCACTGCATTAGTTCATATGTAATGTACTTTGTTCTCTCTTTTGATTACTGGTAAGTTATATATATTTATAAAATTTGACCAAATAAAATCATTGAAACATTACCCCACTAGTGGTTATTACATATTAATAAATTCATATATTTATAATAAATTGCATTGAAAATCATTTTCAATTTCACTTTTCTTTTTTTAAACTTTTATTTAGTAAATATAAATTTCCAAAGTACAGCTTATGGATTACAATGGCTTCCCCCCCCCATAATTTCCCTCCCATCTGCAACCCTCCCATCTTCCACTCCCTGTCCTATTCCATTCACATCAAGATTCATTTTCAATTATCTTTATATACAAAAGATCAATTTAGTATATATCAATTTAGTATATATTTCAACAGTTTACACCCACACAAAACATAAGGTGTAAAATACTGTTTGAGTACCAGTTCTAGCATTAATTCACATTGAACAACACATTAAGGACAGAGATCCTACATGGGGAGTAAGTGCACAGTGACTCCTGTTGTTGACTTAACAAATTGACACTCTTGTTTATGGCGTCAGTAATCTCCCTAGGCTCTTGTCATGAGTTGCCAAGGCTATGGAAGCCTTTTGAGTTCGTGGACATCAATCTTATTTAGACAAGGTCATAATTAAAGTAGAAGTTCACGCCTCCCTTCAGAGAAAGGAACCTCCTTCTTTGATGGCCGGTTCTTTCTACTGGGATCTAACTCACAGAGATCTTTAATGTAAGGTTTTTTTTGTTTTGTTTTGTTTTCTATCTTTTTTTTTTTGCCAGAGTGTCTTGGCTTTCCATGCCTAAAACACTCTCATGGGCTCTTCAGCCATATCTGAATGCCTTAAGGGCTGATTCTGAGGCCAGAGTGCTGTTTAGGACATCTGCCATTCTATGAGTCTGCTGTGTATCCTGCTTCCCATGTTGGATCGTTCTCTTCCTTTTTAATTCTATCAGTTAGTATTAGCAGGCACTAGTCTTGTTTATGGAATCCCTTTGACAGACCTATCAATATGATCAATTGTGAACAGAAATTTATCACGTGGACTAGTTAGATGGCATTGGTACATGCCACTTGATGGGATTGAATTAGAATCCCCTGGCACGTTTCTAACTCTACCATTTGGGGCAAGTCAGTGAGCATGTCCTAAATTGTACATCTCCTCCCTCTCTTATTCCCACTCTTATATTTAACAGAGATCACTTTTCACTTAAATTTAAACACCTAAGAATAATTGTGTGTTAATTAGAGTTCAACCAATTGTATTAAGTAGAACAAAAAAATACTAAAAAGGATTAAGTATTAAGTTGTATATATCAACAGTCAGGACAAGGGCCGATCAAGTCACTGTTTCTCATAGTGTCCATTTCACTTCAACAGCTTTCCTTTTTGGTGCTCGGTTATTTGTCACTGATCAGGGAGAACATATGATATTTGTCCCTCTGGGACTGGCTTATTTCACTCCGCATGATTATATTTGATCAAGGATCCAAAACCAATCCCTGGAGTAAGGACAGTCTATTCAATAAATGGTGCTGGGAAAACTGGATTTCCACTTGTAAAAGCATGAAGCAAGACCCCTACATTTCACCTTACACAAAAATCCACTCAACGTGGATTAAAGACCTAAATCTATGGCCCGACACCATCAAATTATTAGAGAACATTGGAGAAACCCTGTAAGATACAGGTACCGGTAAAGACTTCTTGGAAAAACCCCGGTGGCAAAGGCAGTCAAACCGAAAATTAACTATTGGGATTGAATCAAATTGAGAAGTTTCAATACTGCAAAAGAAACAGTCAGCAAAGTGAAGAGGCAATTGACAGAATGGGAAAAATATTTGCAAGCTATACTACAGATAAAGGGTTAATAACCAGAATCTATAAAGAGATCAAGAAACTCCACATCCACAAAAAAACAACCCACTCAAGAGATGGGCCAAGGACCTCAATAGACATTTTTCAAAAGAGGAAATCCAAATGGCCAACAGATACATGGAAAAATGTTCAGGATCACTAGAAATCAGGGAAATGCAAATCAAACCACAATGAGGTTTCACCTCACCCCGGTGAGAATGGCTCACATTCAGAAATCTACCAACAACAGATGCTGGAGAGGATGTGGGGAAAAAGGGACACTAACCCACTGTTGGTGGAATGCAAACTGGTTAAGCCACTATGGAAGTCAGTCTGGAGATTCCTCAGAAACCTGAACATAACCCTACCATACAACCCAGCCATCCCACTTCTTGGAATTTACCCAAAGTAAATTAATTTGGCAAACAAAAAAGCCATCTGCACATTAAGGTTTATTGCAGCTCAATTCACAATAGCTAAGATCTGGAACCAACCCAAATGCCATTCAACAGTAGACTGGATAAAGAAATTATGGGACATGTACTCTATAGAATACTATACAGTAGTCTAAAACAATGAAATATCATTTGTTTTCCCTGATCGGTGACAACTGAGCACCAAAGGAGAAACCTGTTGAAGTGAAATGGACACTATAAGAAACAATGACCTGATCAGCTCTTGTCCTGACTCTTGATGTACAATGTAATACTTTATCCTTTTTAGTATTTGTTGTTGTTGTTGTTCTAGTACTAGTGGTTGAACTCAGTAATTAACACACAATTATTCTTAGGTGTTTAAATTCTAACTGAAAAGTGATCCCTGTTAAATTTAAGAGTGGAAAAAGAGAGGGAGGAGATGTCCAATTTGGGACATGCTCAATCGGACTTGCCCCAAATGGTGGAGTTAGAAATGTGCCAGGGGATTCCAATACAATCCCATCAAGGTGGCATGTACCAATGCCATCTCACTAGTCCAAGTGATCAATTGCAGTTCACAATTGATGGCTCTGATAGGTCTAAGAGTCAAAGGGATCACACAAACAACACGAGTGTCTGCTAATACTAACTGATAGAATCAAAAAAGGAGAGAAAGATCCAACATGGGAAATGGGATACACAGCAGACTCATAGAATGGCAGATGTCCTAAACAACACTCTGGCCTCAGAATCAGCCCTTAAGGCATTTGGATCTGGCTGAAGAGCCCATGAGAGTATTGTAGGCATGGAAAGCCAAGATACCATGAAAAAGAAAAAAAAAAGAAGACCTAAATGAAAGATCTCTGTGAGTGAGATCCCAGTGGAAAGAACGGGGCCATCAAAGAAGGAGGTATCTTTCTCTGAAGGCAGGAGAGAACTTCCACTTTGACTATGACCCTATCGGAATAAGATCAAAGTCAGCGAACTCTAATGGCTTCCATAGCCCTGGCAACTCATGACTAGAGCCTAGGGAGATTACTGACGCCATGAACAGGTGTGTCAAATTGTTAAGTCAGCAACAGGAGTCACTGAAATCCAGTCATTTTCAACAAGATGGAGGAATCCGGAACACATCACTTTTAAGTTTTCAAAGATATATTTTATCATTTACTTCAGAGGTCGAGTTACAGATAGAGAGCAGGGAAGACAGAAAGGTTTTCCATCTGCAGGTTCACTCCCCAAATGGCCGCAATGGATGGAGCTGGGCCAATCCAAAGCCAGGAACTATGAGCTTCTTCTGGGTCTCCCACATGGGTGCAGGGAACCAAGAACTTAGGCCATCTTCTACTGCTTTCCCAGGCCATAGCAGAGAGCTAGATCAGAGGTGGAGCAGAGACTTAGTCCACTATGCCACAGCATCAACCCTTCAATTTCCATTTTAATTTGAACACATACGATATCTAGCAATCTTAGCTATATATGGTTATAAAGGATAGAATACAGATTTTTTAGATGAAAGTATATTCTACATAAATCCTTCTACTAGTCATAAATTTGAAAAGTACATACTGTTCTTGTGTACACGTACACATACTGCATTCAATTACAAATCTGTGCTATCATATTTCTGAAAATATCAGTCTTCCCTTAGGTGAAGTATTTGAAGCTTTTGCATGTTTATCACATGCTCATCACTGTTCTCTGCTCTCCTTGATTTTCCATAGACAAGTTGTAACAGTCTGGCTAGCTCAACTGAGTGACAAAACCATATGGCTCAACCTTGAGATCTCAGCTCATTACTCACCAAGCATGTGACTTTGGATATTCACTCATTTTCTTAAAGCAGAAATTTCTTCATTTTCAAATTGCAGATAATAAATCTTGCTCCATCTTAAAATTTCTCAATAATTAGTTTCCTTGTGCCTATAAGCTGGTACTTAGTAAAGTGTTTGGCTCAGTGGGTGCTCTTTGTCAATAGTAACATGAATTTTCTTCTGGATACACTAGAGAATAGGGTAGTTTTTTCCAAAGTAAAATGAGGAGAGATCTTTGCACAATTCCTGGATTCTTGGGTCATTGATTGACAATAAAATCACTCCTGTGGCCAGTGTCATGGCTCACTAGGCTAATCCTCTGCCTGCGTCGCTGGCACCCCAGGTTCTAATCCTGGTTGGGGTGCCAGATTCTGTCCCGGTTGCTCCTCTTCCAGTCCAGCTCTCTGCTGTGGCCCAGAAAGGCAGGGGAGGATGGCCCAAGTGCTTGGGCACTGCGCTCGTATGGGAGACCAAGAGAAGCACCTGGCTCCTGGCTTCAGATCAGTGCAGTGCACCGTCCATAGCGGCCATCTGGGGGATGAACCAATGGAAGGAAGACCTTTTTCTCTGTCTCTCTCTCTCACTGTCTAACTCTGTCTGTCAAAAAAAAATCACTCCTGTGGAGCTTTGTGGACAGAAGAGAATGAAGTGGAGGAAGATAGAGCCAGCTCAGTGAACTGCAAACCACACTGATTTCCTCCTTGCTCACCATCACCTGGTGACACACATACCCTCTGCTTCTTTCCACGAGCAGTCAAAACAGAAAGATTTGTCCTGTCTTTGGTCTTCTGTATATAAAGTCAATTAAAAACAAATCTTAATGAAAAATGGAGTGAGAGAGGGAGCGGGAGGTGGGATGTGAGATGGGGGAGGAGGCTGGAAATGGGGAGCGAAAACTCTATATCCCTAAAAGTTGTACATGTGAAATTTGTATTCATTAAATAAAAACCTCCAACATTTTTTTAAAGTTTATGGAAAATTCACTTTATCTTTTAATTCCATTTTTCACAAACTTCTTGGAGTCCCCTTGTACATACAAATTATGAAATGATCAGGACAAAGTAACTTATCTATCACCTTACATAGTTTTTGGTTTTTTTGGACAGGCAGAGTTAGGCAGTGAGAGAGAGAGACAGAGAGAAATGTCTTCTTTTTCCATTGGTTCACCCCCCAAAATGGCCACTATGGCAGGCATGCTGCGCTGATCCGAAGCCAGGAGCCACGTGCTTCTCCTGGTCTCCCATGCGGGTGCAGGTCCCAAGCACTTGGGCCATCCTTCACCACCTTCCTGGGCCACAGCAGAGAGCTGTACTGGAAGAGGGGCAACCGGGACAGAATCCGGCACCCTGACTGGGACTAGAACCCGGGGTGCCGGCACCGCAGTCGGAGAATTAGTCCAGTGAGCTGCGGCGCCGGCCTCCTTACATAGTTTTTAAAAGAATGTAGGATACGAAATAGCTGTGAGTATCTAATAGTTTATTTATATCATTACTGGCCTGTATATTAGGTATCAAGGAGTTGATTTATCTCCTAACTGCAAATATGTGTGGTTCAACTAACATCTTCCTATTTCTTTCAATCTCAGCCCCTGACAACCACTATTCTATTCCATGATTAAGTTTGACTTTCTTAGATTCCACAAATAAGGGAAGACTGTGTGGTATTTGTCTTTCTGTGTCATATTTCAAGCAACCTAATGTCCACATTCATACTTTTGGATCCATGTTATGACAAAATCCCTGAATTTCTCTTAATGTTGAATGTGATTCCATGATTTATCTGGCTTTTCTCTATTCATTTGTTGACAATGTTTTTTCCATATCTTGTTCTTGTGAATAATGCTCATATGAATGTGGATGGGCAAGTGTACCTTTGAGACAGTCATTTTATTTACCCTGGATACACATCCAGTAGTGGAATTCCTTTGTCATTTGTTCCATTCTTAATTTTGTTTGATATACCTCGACAGTGTTTCCCATAGTGAATGTAACAATTTCTATTCCCTCAAACAATTTATGTGTTCCCTTTTCTCCACATTTGGTCCAATATTTGTTATCTTTTTACTTTTTTAATTATTTTAATTTTTAATGAAATAATTTAAAATATTTTAAGTAGTACGAATTATTTCTCAATAAATATATTAAAATGTAGTTTTAAATATTCTAAATATATACAATAAATATATTTCTTCTGTGAATACGAAATTCTCAAAGTAATTAAAATAATTTCTGAGAATTACCCTAATTTTGCTATCTACCTCTCTCTGTCATTATATTTTTTAAAGATTTATCTATTTATTTGAAACAGAGTTACAGAAAGGCAGAGGAATAGAGAGAGAGAGAGGTCTTCCATCCACTGGCCTACTCCCAAAATGGCTGCAACAGCCAGAGCTGGGCTAATCCGAAGCCAGGAGCCCAGATCCTCCCTCAGGTCTCCCACAAGGGTGCAGGGACCCAAGACCCTGGCTATCCTCCTCTGCACTCCCAGACAAAGCAGAGAGGTGGACTGGAAGTGGAGCAGTCAAGTCCTGAACTGGCACCCACATGGGATGCCAGCACCGCAGGTAGCAGCTTCACCCACTGCACCACAGCACTGCCCCCCATCATTATTCTATGATATTTCTTCTCTTTATAAACTATCTTCATAGTGATAAAGAGGAGTTTTAGTATAACATAATGAAAAGAACAGTGGATACTCAATAATCTTTTGATACCTTGAGTTTCAGATCATTGCAAAAATTCACACAAGTATCACATATCTTCATGCCTGAGTAGTGAATCTTGTTTGGTATTGAGTTTTTGCTCACATTTCGAATTCTTCTAACCTTGCTTAGTTAGTTGCACTTGGAATTGTACAGGGCAAGCACCTAATTGCATGTCAAAATTCTCAATGCATTGTCAGAGAATTCTGGAACAAAGAACTTTAAGGAATCTCCTCACTCCATTGCCCAGGCTTGAAATGAAGAAGTACATATACCATCTTATGAATGAGTGTACTCTTTTCTTTTTCACGCTTCCTTATCTTTACATGCACTGTCCACCATGCCTGGAATTCTTTTAACAAGGTTAATTGCTTCATTTTTTTATTTTAAAATGATGCACCAGAGGCCAGCACTGTAGCACAGCAGTCAAAGCCCTGGCCTGAGCACCAGCATCCCACATGGGCACTGGCTCCAGTCCCAGCTGCTCCCCTTACAATCCAGCTCTCCACCATGCCCTGGGAAAGCAGCAGAAGATAGCCCAAGTGCCCAAGCCCCTGTACCCACATGGGAGACCCAGAAGAAGCTCCTGGCTCTTGGCCTCGGATGGGCCCAGCCCTGGCCACTGAAACCATCAGGGGAGTGAATCAATGGATGGAAGACCTCCCTCTCTGTCTCTACCTCTCTCTGCAACTCTGTCTTTCAATAAATAAAACAAATCCCCCCCCCCCAAAAAAAATGATGCACCAAATTATATAAAATACTGACCACTCACAAGTGTGTTTTTTCAATTACTGGCAAAAATTGCTCCTTGAATTTAACCCCATGCCTTGTCATATATAGAAATAGAGTTTAAGATAATCTTTTCAGATTTTCTAAAAAACAATCTGTTTGAATGAGTGTCAGAGAGAGGGAGAGACACAGAAAGAAATACCTTCCATCTGCCAGTTCACTCCCCAAATGCCTGCAACAGCCAGGATTAAGTCAAGCCAAAGCCAAGAGCCAGGAACTCCATTAAGGTCTCTCAGTGGGTGGTAGGGGCCCAAGTACCTGGGCCATCATCTGCTGTCTCCCAGGAACATTAGCAGGAAGCTGAATCTGAAGTGTGAAGTAGCGAGAATCCAGGCACTCTGATGTGGGATACAGACATTCCAACTAATGGCTTAGCTCACTGTGCCATAATATCTGCCATTTTTAGATTTTTAAAGTAGTACTTTGATTATATATAGGAAAGAGTGTAGAAGGGAAAAAGATTCATAGTGCTTCTCAGAGACCAGAGAAAAATCAAGGTTTATGTTTTAGTATATATATTCTTTCTGTCTCTTAGGTCTGAAGGTTTTATTTTTAAAACAGTTAATACACAGTATAATTGGTATATACGGTTTTACATCTGTTTTCATTACTTAACCCTGTGGTATAAGCATTTTTCCCTGCCATTCAAAAGAATTTGAATATATTTCTAATGACTAGGCAATCCAACTTGGAGATCACCAGTTTCTTACTTGAGGCTATTAAATTTTTTCCCCAAAAGTTAAAAAGTCTTTGAGTGCTCTGTGAAATTAATGAGTCAAAAGCTTTTGTTCTTTGGGAATATTTTAATGGTTTCTAGAACTATCACTGGTAGATGAGAGTACTCATCTCACAGCAACTCCAGGAACACTAAATATCATTGGTTCCTTAAATATTTGCCACTTATATTTTTTAAGTATTCTTTCAAACTAATAAAGGCTTTATTTTTAAGGTAAAACATATAACACTGATACATCTCCAAGACCAGTATAAGAGTTCAGTGGGTTTTATGAAAAAGAAAATTGTAAGTGATCAAACTAAAAATTGGAACCACCAAAGGAATGACCATTGATGATGGTGACCAATGTATGCAGTGTGTGCTTGTCTAAGAGGTTGTTTTATGTTTTCATCTATGTGAAAACACATGATAGGAGAGGAGAAATGCAAAGAAGGTAGCAGATAGTCCAAACTTTAAGAGTCTTTATACACTACAATGTACTCTCCTGCTTTGGATAATTAATCAGTAGATCATTTTATAAAGATTTTAATACCAAGGAACACATCCAAAAGTCTAAAATAGATTAGGTTACCCCTAAAGTTCTATAGGTGAGCAGCAGAGCAAAAAATAGTTTGTTTTTTCAAAAGCCAAATTTCACAGTAGTGGCACTAAATCTAACATTATATTCTTGCAATAGAAAAGAAGATGGTGATCTTAATCAAGGCTGATCCTTTTCATGTTGTTCTGGAACTCTTGTCCATGAATTCTCTGCCTCTATCAAGTTCCTCAGTCATTTTCTGAAGCTCCTCATTATTCAAGTTCTCACTCACCTGATTGTGTGAATGATTCAGATTTCTGATCCTTACCTTTTCTTTTTTTAAAAAAAATATTTGTTTATTTGAAAGTCAGAGTTATACAGAGAAGGAGAGGCAGAGACAGAGAGAGGTCCTCCACCCACTGGTCCACTCCCCAAATGGCTGCAGCAGCCAGAGCCAGGCTGATCCAAAACCAAGAGCCAGGAGCTCCTCCACCCCTAGGTCGCCCATGAGGGTGCAGGGGCCCAAGGATATGGGCCATCCTCTGCTGCTCTCCCAGGCCATAGCAAAGAGTTGGACTGGAAATGGAACAGCTGGGACTTGAACTGGAGCCCATATGGGATGCCAGCACTACAGGCAGTATCTTAAAAAACTACACCACAACACGAGTCCCTCCATATCTTCAATTTCATCATCACTGAAGAGCTTGAAAGCTTTCAGAATTTCTTTTTCAACATCATTTTTAGACAATTTCTGTGTCATCACAGTGAAAAAGTCATGTTTCCTGCCCCTTAATTTTGTTTATTTCCTTTTTTATATAAATTTTCTACATATTTGTTAGGTAAAATGTGCCAGTTTGATACTTGCATAAGTTCAAAGCCCAGAGCCCTCATTGCCACCTTAAATTCTTTTTCTTTTTTTTTTTTTTTGATAATAGCCATTTTTACAAATGTGAGGTAATAAAATTGTGGTCTTGGTTAGCAGTGCAGAGCCCATTTTCAAATATCTGTTTGCTGCTTTCACATCTTGATTGGAAAAACTTAGCAGATCCTTTGTCCACTTTTTATTATATTTGTTTTGAGTTGTGTATGGTCTTTGTATTACTCCCTTAATCATACTAGGTTTGCCAATATTTTGTATATTCTTTGCATTCTTTTTAATTTTTCCTTTAGTATGCAGAAATATTTTTGTTTTAGTTTTTTCAGTCCTGCTTCCTTTTGCCAGCTGTGCATTTGGTGTCATATCTAAACCATTGTTGAGGTCTAGTACCGCCACAGCTGTGGTAGACATTTGTGAAGTGAAACAGTGAATGGTTATATTCTCTTTCCCTCTTTTTCTCTATGTGTCTCTTTTTTCTTTTTTTTTAAAAAGATTTTATTTAATGAATATAAATTTCCAAAGTACAGCTTATGGGTTACAATGGCTCCCCCCCCATAACTTCCCTCCCACCCACAACCCTCCCCTTTCCCACTCCCTCTCCCCTTCCATTCACATCAAGATTCATTTTCAATTATCTTTATATACAGAAAATCAGTTTAGTATATATAAAGTAAAGATTTCAACAGTTTGCCCTCACATAGCAACACAAAGTGAAAAATACTGTTGGAGTACTAGTTACAGCATTAAATCACAGTGTACAGCACATTAATGACAGAGATCCTACATGATTTTTTTTAAAAAATTGATTAATTTTCTATGTAGTTTCCAATTTAACACCAAGTTTTTTTTTTCATTTTCAATTATTTTATATACAGGAGATCAATTCAGTATATACTAAGTAAAGATTTCATCAGTTTGCACCCACACAGAAACACAATGTGTAAAAATACTGTTTCAGTACTAATTATAGCATTACTTCACATTGGACAACCCATTAAGGACAGATCCCACATGGGACGTAAGTACACATTGACTCCTGTTGCTGACTTAACAATTTGACACTCTTGTTTATGGCGTCAGTAATCTCCCTAGGCTCTAGTCATGAGTTGCTGAGGCTATGGAAGCCTTTAGGGTTCACCGACTTCGATCTTATTCCGATAGGGTCATAGTCAAAGTGGAAGTTCTCTCCTCCCTTCAGAGAAAGGTACCTCCTTCTTTGATGGCCCCGTACTTTCCACTGGGATCTCACTCGCTGAGATCTTTCATTTAGGTCTTTCTTTGGAAAGCCAAGACACTATGTGTTTCTTTTTTTTTTCAAACTAATTAATTAAGAACTTGTAAAAACTACTTGGAGTACTTGGTAATAAATCAGAGATAGATTATATGAATGAGTTTCTAGTGTTACATAGACTGGTGGCGTGACTACAGTTCATTGTAATGTATTCTTTATTTTATGAGCAAGTAAAAGAAAGATATTCTAATGCTCTGATCATGAGTTGTAATGTCAGAGAAGGGAAAAAGTTACTTATCTTGATTTGATCATTACACATTGTATATATGGATTAAAATTTCACACTGTCGCCTGTAGATATGTATAATTACTGTCAACAAAACATAAACTCATAACAGCATCTTACTAGGTGTAAAAATATTTAAATTAATATCACAACTACTATTACAATCTTTGGAAGTATTGTATTAAGACAAACATATTCTGAAAATAACTGAATTGGTATTTTCCTAGGCTAAGTGGAGAAATTAGAAGGCAGTACTCTACCTTAAATTGGTAATCAATATATCTCTTATATTTTTTCATGTAAGCAAAATGAAGTAGTTCTTTAACTGTCTAATTGTCTATGGAATTAATTTGAATTAGGTAAATATCAAACAAGTAATAAGGAAATAAATGGTAGGTTAAATTTAGTGCAAAAATTTCTTGAAACATGCATATTCTTTATGATTTTAAATAATTTTGAACAAAAATGAGTGTATTTTAATTTCATGCTTCACAAAATATATGAAACCCCTCATATTTGTTGGACTTCAGTTTTAATGTAGGACTGCCTTCAGGATTTCCTCTAGGTCTGGTCTGGAGGTTATGAATTCTCTCAACTTTTACTTGTCTTGTAAAAGTCTTATTTCTGCTTCACTTTTAAAAGATAGTTTTACCAGATGTAATAAATATTGTAAGTTCTTTTCTTCCATGATCTTGAATATATCATTCTATTCTTTTCACACCTGTAGAGTTTCTGAGAATTCTGCTCTTAGACTATTAGATTTTCCCTGATAGATAACTTGACAATTTTGTCTCATGCCTTTGGGGATCTTTCACTAACCTTGACTTTTGCCAGTGTGTCTATGCCTTGTAGAAAGTTTCTATTTGTTGATTCTGGATGGGGTCTTTTGAGCTTCCTATATTTGGTTGTTCATATTTCCTTCAAAACTTAGGAAGTTTTCAACAATTATTTCATTCAGTAGTGTTTCAACATCATTTTCCTTCTATTCTCCTTTAGGTATCACTATAATAGGAATATTTGTTCACCTGGTGAAATTATGCATATTTCACAGGTTTTCTTTGTCTAAGATACTTTCTTTTTATTTTTGCCCACTTTATTTCAAATTTCAAGTTCTCAGGATCAGAAATCCTTTCATTGACTTGGCCTATTTTGTTGGTAAATTTCTCAATTGTGTTTTTTTTTTAATTTGGACGACAGAACCTTTTATCTCCAAAATTTCTGATTGACTCTTTAATATTTTTTTCTCCATTTCATATTTCTAATTCATATCATGCATAGTTTTCCTTTTTTTTCTGAGTTGACTATCTGTATTTACTTTTATCTCATTATGATTCATTAGGATCATTATTTTGAATCATTTTTTAGGTAATCATAGATTTCTTTCACATCAGAATCTACTTTTGGATAGCTATTGTGTTCTTTTGGAGGTTCCATGCTTCTTTGCCTCTTCACTTGCATTATGTTCCTACACAGGCATCTGCACATGTAATAGAATAGTTTCTAATTTATGGAGTACCTTTCATGGGAAAACAGGGTTCCACTTGTGTAGTTTCTTTGGCTTTATTTGTAGGTAACCCCAGGACTCTAACCTCCAAAGGATCTTTACAGGTCTAATCAATATCAGTAATTCTATGTGTCCCACAATGGTCCTGTCTCTTACAGTTCATTGAGGTAGTGGTTGTATTTTCTAATGGATGAGGGCTTCCAAAGATGTATGTCTTCAGACCCCAGAGACTTGTATGTCATTTTCACTAGGGTTTGTGGTGATAGTAGCCACATTTCTAGTCTGTTATGCACAAGAAGGGCTGTCCTACTATGTCACCAGACAAGCCTGAGTGATGCACGTGCTTCTGGAACTGATAATTGTAGACCTGCAATTAGTGATGTGGATGGGAAGTAATACTGAGTAGTAACACTGGGACTTACAGCACCAAAATCCTCAGCCCCATCTCTTGTAAATATAAAAGGAGACATTGCTCAGTTCCTACAGAGTGAACACAGGTCATTGTGGGGATTGACAGGTGTGGGTCTGGAACTCTGAAGTGTAGACAAGATTTCCCCTGATTCTGAAGATTACATAGAAATGATTTTGAGGATTGTAATGCTAACAGTCACAACTCTGGATCTGCAAGACAGGATAGGTATCTTATCAATGAAGCAAAATGAAACCATAGATTATGCTGGGACTGTGTACTGGCAGCCATGGTCTTGTAGCAGTGGAATGGAGACAGAGCCTTCATCAGACCCTGCAGGAAAGGCATAGGTGTTTCCAAGACTTATAGAGCCAACAGTAGCAGTGAAAGAGCAGCAGGATACTGTAGAGACCTTACCCATATAAAGCTATGTATCAAGGAAAATCCAATAGTCTAACAGCAGAATTCTCAACAGAAACTCTACAGGTGATAAAAGAATGAAATGCTATATTCTAGATCTTGGAAGAAAATTTCTTATACTCTGAATTTCTGTTAAGATGAAATGAGGATCCTGGTAATTGGAGAAGTCCTCACTTTGTTAGATTATAGTTATATATAGTGGAAATAGTAGTAATGAATACTGGTAATGCAGCCTATATAAGGGCTTTAGTAGAATATGGAAAGTAATCCTACACATCTCATTTTGAAGTTGATGATTCTTACAGATTTTCTATCGCATTTGTGCAGGATCTAAAGCTTAATACCTTACATGCCTTTACTAGGGAAATAGAATTATGCTGATCTTCTTCCAGCTGACAGCAAGAGCTACAAATAGCGTAGAAGAGAATAAAAATTTTTCCTACAAAAAGAAAAATCATCACAATAAGAGAAAATGATGAAAAATTTAAAAACTAATGTTCTTGATTTCCCCTTCAACTAAATTAAATTAAATATTGGGTAGCTCTCAATAGTCTAATTTTTGCTCTGGATATACTTAGGGTATAACAAGACTGTAATAGGAACTAAAAACCTTTCTGGTTCAAGTATTTATATAAAGGCAACATTTCTTTAGGAAAAAGTATAAAAATTAAAATTTCATATGTAAAAATTATATACACAAGATTTTTTACAATAGAAATACTAATTTTTCCTAAATATAAAATTCTGCCATTTGGGAACTGTATAAAAATGTTTCATAAAAATTTCATATAAATTTCATCACATAATATTATTAATCCCAACATCAAAGCATAAGAATCAATGCAGATGAACTAAAGTATGATTGGATAAATATGTATAGCATGACAAAATTTATTAAGAAGAGTTTTTATAAGATTCAAATTATAGATGGAATATAAAAAATAGAAGATACTCAGACCAATTATAAGGAAAATACAAAAGAATCATCCTGAGAATGATAGGGCATCCATAATCTTGGACACATAGAGTGTGATTACTCTTATTAAATTCCAAAACGAGCTCATGATTTTGGTGAAGATACCTAGAAAAATTTAGAGAACTTTCAAGCATAAAATGTGAGTTGATGAGGATAATTCAGTGCAGAGAAAAACTGTAAACTAAATAAATGTCATGAGTTCTCTAACAATGATTTAGAAGTCCTGAATCAAATGTTCATTTTCAAGGTAAATGTAATTTAGCAAATCTGCATTCCTCAGTTGATATATTACAATATAAAATTATAGGTTGTAACCCTGAAAAATGATTCAGTATGGTTACAGAGGATGCCACTTCCCAGTGTTTGAACAACTAGCAACGTAGGTATCATATAAACTATTCAAGAACTAAAAGAAAATAAAAATGCTTTTATATTAGTTTTTGACTTCAAGGAGAGATGGGTTCCCATATTTTGATAAGTAAAGACTTTTCTAAAGAGTTAATGAAGATGAGTGTACACATGACACACTTTGTTTCTCAGGAATCAAAATCCCATTTCAAGATCTTCCAGAGACCTTGGAACTTAAGTCCTGCCATCTCAATGTGCAGGGCTGGAGGATCACTGAATGCAAGCCTGAGTATGCTCATTGCAACTTCAGGGCTTGGTTGGGGGTCTTCCCTGAAATTCATGATCTGACCCTTCTCTGTAATGCTGCCCCTCTACCTAGGTGGTTGTGGAAGAACTACCAGTATGTGCTGACCTTTCACTTTACCATCCAGGAAATTAATAAAGACAGCCACCTACTTCCCAATTTGTCTTTGGGCTTCCAGTTCTACAATGCTTTTTCCAGTGATCAGTTCATCTGTGGAGCACTCTGAGTTGGCTTTCTGGAGACAATATACTTCTCCCTAATTACACTTGCCAGACACAAGAAAAATCAGTTGCAATTATTGCTGGAAGTACAGCAGCATTTTCTGCTGAAATTGGAATGCTGTTGGAGCTCTACAAAATCCCACAGGTAAATGTGCTGTGAACTCTGCAGAGAGATATTTGAATCTCCCTCATTACCATTTTCTCACCTCTGATGAATGGGAAATGTGGAAGCCAACTATACACATCACACCATGGTTTAAAAGAGATACCCAGGAATGTCCAGCGTTGTGAAATTATTAACAGGTGAAAGGAGAGTAAGAAAGGGAGTGAGGGGTGGTTATGGAGATCTTTCACTCAGATTACTTTCTAGTGCCAATACATCCATCCAGGAATATTGTCTGCAGAACACTCAGAGCTCTGTGCCTCAAAAGAGCTATCCATATCATAGAGGAATCTTCTATCCTAGGATAGGGCTATCTACAGGGGTGTGCACAACCATATCTGGTTTTCCTTAAAGGCAACATTGAAAATTGGATCTCCTCAAAGATACTAACGAGTGATTGAGGTTGAGTAGTTAGAGTAGTGTTCATTGACTGTCTATCTAAATCTGACTTACATCTACCCAAGCAGATTTCTTCACAAGTCTAACAGCAAATGTTTCATTTGCAACTCTTCATATCACAAATTGTTTTTATTTGAGAAGTAGAAAACAAGGACAGCCAGAGACACTGAAATAGTTGGTTTACTCACTAAATATTCACCATAATGCTTGT
The DNA here is from genome assembly GCF_033115175.1 of Lepus europaeus. Lineage (NCBI taxonomy): Eukaryota > Metazoa > Chordata > Mammalia > Lagomorpha > Leporidae > Lepus > Lepus europaeus. Next base: position 9,334,129 of record NW_026909167.1, on the reverse strand, counting down.
TTAGCTGTATATTGCAGACTCTGAAATCTAGGAAATCAATCCAGGTCTCTTATTTTGGTATAAGGATCTTTTTTTTATTTTTATTTTTTTGACAGGCAGAGTTAGACAGTGAGAGAGAGAGACAGAGAGAAAGGTCTTCCTTCCGTTGGTTCACCCCCCCAAATGACTGCTACGACTGCACCGATCTGAAGCCAGGAGCCAGGTGCTTCCTCCTGGTCTCCCATGCAGGTGCAGGGCCCAAGGACCTGGGACATCCTTCACTGACTTCCTGGGCCACAGCTTGACTGGAAGAGGAGCAACTGGGACAGAATCCGGCACCCTAACCGGGACTAGAACCCGCGGTACTGGCGCCACAGGCGGAGGATTAGCCTAGTGAGTCACGGCGTCGGTGTAAGGTTTTTAATCTAATCAAGCCACCACTACTGCCTTCCAGGTTCTGTATTCCTGCCGAACACAGATCACAGTAGCATAGGAGAATGTGGGGCTTTAAAACTATTTTACCAAAAATCAAATATGGCAATTTATTGTGTTCTTCATAATAAATTGTTATGTTGTAAAGCTAAGTTAACTCCAAATTATTAAGAGAATAATGTACTAAAGATTTATTTCTCTGTTGGAGTTTATGTCCCATACTAGTTGCTGGAGGAGTAGGCTCTGGTCCACAAGTCTTACAGGGTGAGAATAAGGAAAAAACAACTACCTTAGTGATACTGCATCCAAAGTTCATGCATTCCCACTCAAGTCACTAAGAACACATAGGAATCTCATCCATTTTTAATGCTATGAATAAAGAATCCATTTCTTCTAAAAGTGGTTGACTTTGGGAATGTTTTTTCTGTGTGTAGAATGAGAGAACTGAATTATCTCCACAGCAGTCACCCTGTACCCAATAATTTTCTGCTCACATACTTCTCTTTAATAAATATCTTTCACCCTCCCCAACAGAGATAATTCCATATGCCACTGAAATGATAGTCATGATAATTATTTTTTTTGTTTCAGCTAACATATGGCCCATTTGATCCCATGCTAAATGACAAAGACCAGTTTCCATCTCTCTATCAGATGGCTATCAATAATAGTTCTCTAGTTTATGGAATGATCCCTTTGTTGCTGCATTTTGGCTGGACGTGGGTGGCACTCTTTGTATCTGAAGATACAAAAGGAGAGTGGTTTCTTCAAGATCTCAAAGCAGAGATGGTAAAAAAAAAGGTCTCTGTGTGGCTTTTGAAGTGAAACTCCCTGCTACTAAGAGAATGTTTGCATCAACTGATATCAGTTTCTTGACTAGGCTCAGAAGTTCATCTGCAAATGTCCATATACTATATGGAGAAGTAAGGAGCCTCATCAATGTGGGCATTGCAGGACCGTAGTTTTTAACCACAGGGAAGGTGTGGGTCATGGCAGCAAAGTGGGATATTGTCGTACATGAGACATACCACATGCTACATTCTTTGCATGGAGGCTTCTCATTTTCTCCCCACAGGGGAGAAATTCCTGGCTTCAAACATTTCCTAAAGACAGTGAGCCCTTCCCAATACCCAGAAGACTTCTACCTGAGTAAACTGTGGCTCCACATTTTTGACTGTTTACCTGCTGGGTCACTTTGTGGAAAAATTGGAGTGTGCCCACCAAATGCTTCCATTGAATTTTTCCCTGGAGACATTGACATGATGACCATATCTGACTCCAGTTATTTGGTCTACAATGCTGTGTATGCAGTTGCCCATGTCCTCCATAATATGCTTTTGGAGAAAGCAGAAACAGGATCCCCAGGAGATACAGCCCAGCCTATGCTTCTTCCCTGGCAGGTAAATATACCTCAGAACAGGACATGTATTGAGCACCTGATGGCATCTGATTGGTTTTATGTCAAGATCATTAAGATCCGGAATAATAGAAAATATTGTTTCATATCACCCTAGTTATTGATATCACTGTAATTATTATTTGTATTTGAAGAATTCTGACAATGGGCTAGGAATTCAAATTCTGTGATGACATTATCACAAGGATTTTAAAGATTTATGTTTTGCTTATTTGAAAGACAGAGTTACAGAGAGAAGAAGAGAGACAGATCAAGGCGGGGGGTGGAGAATCTTCCATCTGCTGATTCACTCCCCAAATGGCCCCAGTGGCTGGGGCTATGCCAGGCAAAAGCCAGGAGCTGGAGCTTCTTCTGGGTCTTCAATATGGATTCAGGGACCCAAGCACTAGTGCCATCGTCTGTTGTTTTCCCAGGCACATTAACAGGGCATTGGATCAGAACTGGAAAAGCCAGGTCTCAAACTGATGCCCATTGGGATGCCAGCATCACAGGTGGAAGCTTAATCTGCTATGCCCCTATAACAATATTTTCTATTGCAGGATGATATGCTGTAAAATATTCTAATACAACTAGTGACAAAGCATAAGAAGAAAAACTTGATTAAAACTATTCATTGGAATGCAGACAAAACCAGACCATATGGCCTGCAGACCATATCTTACAGCAACAACTTCATTTATATGTATATGTATGTGTGTATATACATACATATATACATACACACCGTGAACTATTCCCTCTATGAGAAATTTTTGGAGAAAATATAAATGGATTCTAGATAATACCTATATTGATTTTGAGAAATCCAGTGCTGTTAGGCATGACTACATTTAGAAAATCTGCAACCATCAGGGATCAAAGACTGACACTCCATTGTTAAATATAAGAACTCTGAGGATATACCTAAGGACAAGGTATGCCTCTTGGGTTACAGATTAACTAGTCTGGATTTTAGTCCTGTATATTTGAATCCATTACCTACTTATAAAATATATTTAGAATTTCCTGCCTGAACATAGAAGGGAAAAATAAATTTATCAAATTTGTTGAACCAAATGAATTTAAAGCCTGTATAAAAGAAAATAGGCATATGTAAAAATTCACATCATGAACAGTACTTCTCCATATAATTTCTATGCTTACATATAATAATAATCTTTCATATACCATTTGTACTTTGCTTGTATATTACTTAGAAAAGTAAGTGACTTTGTCAAGTGGTCTTTCAAAGATAAAGTATAGATTATTTGGGATTCATCTACTCCAATTTAATGAAGATATAATAATAGATATTTAAAGAATAAGACATTAATTTTATCCTGTAGCATATGTCATGAGGCCCAGAAGGTAAAGGAAAACACACATTAATAATATCCTATCATCAACAGATTTGAAATTTTGTTTTTGATTATACAGTACTCTGTAACAACAAAAGATATGCCTATTTTCTACAAAAAGCAATTCAAGGGTAGAGAGAGAGAAAAAAAACTCTGTTCATTATATTCAAGCTAAATTGATGCATAAAAATTATAACATATGGACATATATATCATAGAATTTTATAACTTTGGACCTACTTAAACTATCAGCAATATCTAGTTTTTAGAAAACATTTATTATGAAAATCTTTTCATGGATTTTCAATTAACCTATATGAAAGACACTAATATTTAATTCAATTATATTACATTTCAAATAGTATACACATATGCATATACCTGTTATACCACCACCATAATGAAGGTATTTAACATATAAATCCATGTTGTGCCCAAATGGAAGAATTAGGGTTAGTTTCCACAAAGTCTCAACTAAAGTTCCATGAAGGAGTTTGCCAAAGATCCCAAAAGTCACTCTCTAGGCCACACTCTACAATTTTTCTGATTGGAATAAATACTCTCTATTGGGTTTGTGAAGTAAAAACCATCTACGAATTGAACCCATGTGATGGTGACAAACCAAACAAAATGTAAGCCTCTATAAAAATCTAAAAATGTTAGGGAGGAGGAAAACGATTCCTTAGTACATATGCATTCCCTGCTACTCCTTTGAATTATCTCCCTCTTTCCAATTATGTTTGTCCTTCAGCTTCATCCATTTTTAAAGAAAATAAAATTTACTAACAGTGCTGGGGATGACATATCCTTTCATGAATCAAGAGACTATATGGCACAGTATGATGTCCAGAACATTGGAAATTTTCCTGGTGGTCTTCAATTGTTGGTTAAAATTGGAGAGTTTTCCTCCAAAGTCCACATGAACAAGTCTTGGTCATCAGTGAAGAGATGATAGAATGGCCTCTTGCATTCAAAGAGGTAAGATTCTGTATCAATGTTCAGCACATATTGGATGATCTGAATAGATTATTGAGACAAGATTAAATGTGACACTTTTAAACTAGGATATAATTCCCATTTCACACCTCAGATTCAAAATATATGGTATTATACATATTCTGAGCTAACATATATAGAAAGTGTAATTATATATATGCTACTGGTTTTTTTTTTTTGGTTGGGTCATACATATTCATACAACAACTGAGCAAAAGGAATACACGAAATTTATGAGTAGAGATCAAAATATAGACCTACAGATATTAAGTATGTTCTCCTTATATTCTGAAATCCTTAATCATATATGATGTAGGTACTCATTATTTTAATATACTATGAGCACAATTGAATTATGAGTTGATGTTATTACCTCTGTATATATTATTACAATTTTGATTTTTAATTGTGCATGCCATTCAGTCTTCAATATATGTTGTACATAAATCTCAAAGCTTTGAGCATTTCTGTCATCTTTTCACAACTGGACTATTCCAGACAATATTTTGTGTGATTTATATAACATCATTTTTTGCATCCCAAATGAGTTAGTAGTTTTCAGAATGTATGCTCTCTCTAAACTAAGAAGCCCAGAAGTAAAACAAAATCCATAGTTTACAACACAATATCATGATTTTTGCTTTGAGTGAATTTGAAAGTGTGTGTACATGTCTTATGCTTTTATAGACAATATAAAATCTTCTATACAAACACCAGTGAGAACATGATGAAAATACACTAAGACATTCAAGTGCTTTTAATCATTACAACATAGAAACCTTCACTGAAAATGTTTTGAATGAAATGGTTCAATAAGAGGGGACAAATACTCAGAATGAAGGTGGTGATCTATGAAATTAAAGTAATCAGGGCTGGTGCCATGGCTTACTTGGTTAATCTTCCTCCTGCAGTGCTGGCATCCCATAGGGGCACCAGGTTCTAGTCCCAGTTGCTCCTCTTCCAGTCCAGCTCTCTGCTGTGGCCTAGGAAGGCAGTGGAGGATGGCCTAAATGCTTGGGCCCCTGCACTTGCATGGGAGACCAGGAGGAAGCACCTAGCTCCTGGCTTCGGATTTGCGTAGCTCCGGCTGTAGCAGCCATTTGGGGGGTGAACCAATGGAAGGAAGACCTTTCTGTCTCTGTCTCTCTCACTGTCTAACTCTGTCAAATAAATAAAAAAGATAACATACTTTAAAAAAAAAAAGAAATTAATCAGGTACCTTCATAATATTTGGTAAAATGTTGATAAAGCAGGAAACTTGATCATAAAAACCTCTATTATATGTCTAAGTAATATCAGCACAATATGGGTTATGAGATGTACTGGCAACCTGAAATTGCATGTCAAGTTTCTGTTGTGAGGGGGGAAATATTGACATCCTGGCAAAGTAACTGATGATGTGCAAAATCATGACAAATGCTTCTCTTTTCTTCTCAGATTCCCAAATCTGTGTGTAGCCAGAGCTGTGTTCCTGGATTTAGAAAAGTGCCACAGGAAGGAAAACCTCTCTGCTGTTATACATGTGTTCTTTGTCCAGAGAGAGATATTTCTAATCATACAGGTAGAAAATACATAACTTCCCCCATTGAAAACTGCACTGCTTAACTGTTAAAAAAATAAAGGAAGCCAAAGATATTTTCAGTAGGATCATAGTGTATCACTGTTCTCAAAGCACACATTCACCCATTTTTTTCAATTAATCTATTTTATGATCACTACCTCCACTCCAATATATGTAGATTGTTTATTGGCAGTATTCAGCTTATTAAACTCAACTTTGGAAACGATGCTAGCAAACATCTGTCTTTAGAATCCAGTGAGAGATAGTACTAATTTGAGATCATCTATTAAACCATGCAAAAGTTTCATCATGAAATGAGAATATGTAATTATCAAGGTAATCAATGTGTCCCTAGAAGCCTGGAAACAAGCATTTTAACAAGAACTAGTGCACTCAAAGTACTAGAAAACATTTTATTTCTCTTGCACCATAAATGTAACATGATGCATTGTATTAAGTACATATAATTAATACTACAACTTTGTGTTTTTGTTGAAATAATGCAGTAAGGAAAAGAGACAAAATGAAAACCTGGAAATGCAACATCCTAAGAAAAGACAATTTGGTATCCCTAAGCTTCTTTTAAGCTTTTGTATTCAATAACTATTTAATGAATTATGTACCAAAAACCTAATTGTTGAAAAATGTAGAAACGTACTAGGCCTAATGAAAAAATATTTCCATTGTTCAAAATACAAGAAATAGACTTGTAATGTTTTAAATTCTCAAAAGTATCACTCAATTACCATCATCTTTGAACATAAACATTTGATTCAATCACTTCAGAGAGAGCAGAGGTATTTTTAGGTATGAAGATAATAAAAAAACTAATGACCTCCAGTATTGTTGCATAAGTGCCACCCCTAAAAACTGAATCAGACTCTTACAGCAGAAGTAGCCAAATGAATACTGATTTCTGTGTTTAAGTAAAATGTAATTGAAACAGAGACATTCCCATTAGTTGAGATGCAGTCTATGACTTCTTTCATGATATTATCACAGAAGTGAGATGTTTCAAGATTGCAGGCCTCAAGTTATTCTGATGTGTCACATTACAAAAAAAGTTAACAAGTCATCATGCTTTCAGTGATTAATGAGTGCAAAACTTAAAAAGTATAATTTAACTTGAATAAGTTAGTAAAAAAAATTTACTCCCAACATCATTGTATAAAACCAACACGACTGCATTCAAATCTGAATGTCTTCTAGTCAGACATAGCCTTTCAACATGTATATGGAAAAAATGACTAGAGGAATCTAGAGAAGTGAAAATGTAAAATGACAAAAGACTTGTTCTACTAGATATCAAGTAGTTTACAAAAAGAAAATTCTAGAAATTAGAATATGATTGATAGTAAGATGTCCTCGAAGGTCTAGGCAATTTATTTATCCAACTGAATAGGACTAAGGAAACCCTTAAATCTGATTACCCTAGATAAATATCCTAACTCAAGGGAATATGAGACTTCTCATGAAAAATATATTGCAGACAGTAGAGGAAAATATTGAGAGGATCCATGTCCTCTGAGATAAAACTGAGCCATAAGAAGGGTCCACCTATCACCCCATTTGCCAAAGTTGCTGTTTGAGTGGATGTGTTGATTGTATCTGAAGATGATCATTCTCCCTGAGTAAGGAGTGAATTAACATGCTTTAGTATGGCCTGATTTTACATCAGAGGCAGTCAGTACTCACAAAGGCATTGCGAAATTGTACTCACATTTTCCACAACAGGGGAAAAAATAAGAATTTGTGAAATTGAAACACTGAGTCTTTTCCACAGATGCAGAGCAGTGTATTCAGTGTTCAGAAGACGAGTACCCAAACAGTGAGAGAAATCGCTGCCTCTCCAAGCTGGTGACCTTCTTAGATTTTGAGGAATCCCTTGGGATGGCTCTGACCTGCATGGCCCTATGCTTCCCTGTCATCACAGCTGCAGTTTTGGGTGCCTTCATGAAGCATCGAGACACTCTCATAGTCAAGGCCAATAACCAGTCTCTCAGCTAGATCTTGCTCATCTCCCTCCTCCTGTGCTTCCTCTGTTCCTTACTCATATTGACCGTCCCAACACAGCCACTTGCATCCTCCAGCAAATAACATTTGGTCTTGTGTTCACAGTGGCTGTTTCTACCGTGCTGGCCACAACAATTATTGTGATTCTGGCCTTCAAGGTTCTGAAGCCTGGAAGAACAATGAGGCAGTTGCTGATATCAAGAGCTTCTAACTCTGTCATTCCTATCTGCTCCATGATCCAGCTGATTTTTTGTGGTATTTGGTTGGGAACCACTCCTCCTTTTATTGACAGAGATGCACACTCTGAGCATGGCCACATCATCATTATGTGCAACAAGGACTTGGTCACTGTCTTCTGCTGTGTCCTAGGATACCTGGGCACCTTGGCCATGGGGAGCTTCATCGTGGCTTTCCTATCCAGGAATCTTCCTGACACATTCAATGAAGCCAAGTTCCTGACATTCAGCATGCTGGTATTCTGCAGTGTCTGGGTCACCTTCCTCCCTGTCAACTACAGCACCAAGGGGAAGGTCATGGTGGCTGTGGAGGTCTTCTCTATCTTGGCCTCCAGTGTGGGGCTCCTGGGCTGCATATTTGTCCCCAAGTGCTACATTATTCGCATGAGACCTGAGATGAATACTTTAAAATATTTTAACAACAGAAAATGTTCTAAGATATTCTGAAGTTCTTTCTCAAGAGTATCTACCACACATTCAGAGTTTGTAACCAAAAACCCACATTAAAGTAGCACTCTGATACTATAAAGTAACTAAGTTAATTAAGCTTATTCTCCTAAAAATTTCATTGAATGTGGTAATTTAGTATTAACAATTTTATGACCACATCCCATATTACAGTATCTGAGTTTGGTTCCTGGCCCCTATTCCTGACCCAGCTGCTGAAAATATATACCCTAGGAGGCAATGATGATGGCTCAGGAATTGAGGCTTCCATAGCCTTGGAAGCTCATGGCCAGATCCTCAGGAGATCACTGAGGTCATAAATAAGAGTGCTAATTGTTAAATTAACAACCAAATTCATTGTGCACTTACCCCCCATATAGGACTTCTGGCTTTAATGAGTTGTACTATGAGAATTATCTTCAAAACTTGTTCTCAAACAGTACTTATATATATATATATATATGTATATATATATATATAAGTAAATATATATATTTACTTAGTATAGAGTTGGTCTTCTGTATATAAAGTTAAACTAAAAAATGAACCTTAATGAAGAATTGGATGGGAGAGGGAGTAGAAGGTAGGACAGGAGTAGTGGTGGGAGGGTGGGTATGAGGGAAAGAACCACTATATTCCTAAAGTTGTACCTATTAAATGTGCATTCATTAACTAAAAGCTTTAAAAAAAACTGTGTGAAATAAATGAAATGTGTTCTCTGTATGTACATTTTTAAAATTAAAAATATAGAATAAATATAAAATTCCTGCATTTGAAATCAAACAAACTTCACTCTTTAACTTAATAGAAAACCAAAAACAAAGACGAAATTGTCTAGAATGACACTGTGGGATGTTTCAAAACCATCATTAAAGTGAATCTTATCACAATGCAGAAATAGCAAAAGAAATTCAACTTGAGTGGGTGACAGAGAATATTATGCATAGATAGCTCTGAAAAGCAATGCCATTAAAATGGCCAGAAAAATCAACATGATTTCATTGAGTTGATAAACTTTTTTAATACAGATAGTAACCAACAATCTAGCTGTTTGCATACACTAAGTTACTGATACACTAATGAAAGTAATAAAATCAAAGAAAAATATAAAGTGATATTCATATCACTGTAAATTGTGATCACTTTGTTTGGAGCTGCATAGTTTGGTAGGGATAATTACAAATTACCAAACAAATATAAAGGAATTTAATGAAAACAGTGTAAAATTATATTTTAAAAACTATTACATATTATAGGAACTTACGAAAAGAAAATACCACTTTACAGAAGAATCCAAATGGAGAGATTCCCTCATGTAGAATGAAACAATGGAAAATTTCAACACCAGTGATAAATTTGGAGTTCCCTAAAAATTCCAAAATTTCAAAAAGTGTATGATTCAATAGCATGAAACAATCCATTTTTGTCAGACTGTTCAGATACTGTTTACAGGAAACATTCCAAGACAACTTAAAAAGTTTCAGAGGGCTGATAATCTTATAATGAAAAAAATAATCAAAGTGTCTACAGAATCATGATGTTAGGACCATGATTCTCTAAGAAACTGAAATTATATATAGGGAATAGTATTGAATTCAAAGGGAAAAGAATAAAGGGATGTAAATGTTATGATAAAATGATGTGGTAACTGTGAGCGAACAGAGCATTTTGGTAGGAACAATGAGCGTCAAGAAAATATGAGCCTAATTATTGAATAATTATCCATTAATATTTCAGGTAAAGTCATAAAAATTGCAGGAAATAAAATCCAGAAAATATCAGGACTCTGACAAAATTATCTCAAACAACACCAGCATCTAGAAACACACTATTGAAAATTTCAACATTAATGGGAAATATAATCACATAAAAATCCAAAAAGGGTAAAAAAAAAAAGCCCTTGTAAGAGTAAAAATGTACCATGGCCCTAGATGGCTCTAAAAGCTTCAAAGATAAAAATTGCTTGGGTTTCCTAAAAAAACTTTAGTGAATTGTCAACATAATGAAAGAGCCAACAAAAAGGCCACATGTTCACAATGCTAGCACTAGCAAACAATAGCCTTATTTTGATGGCAAAATAAGGTAATATTCATATATTCAAACACAAAGTAAAGATTAATTTTTTCTCATATTAAGGTATAGATTATATTGTGATTACTGTGAGTAGAACTTTTATTTTGTGTAGTAATCATAAAGTTTAAGCATGGGGACCACCATTGCACTGCAGCAGGCTAAACCACCACTTGCAATGCCAGCATCCCATATGGGCACTGGGTAGAGTCCTGACTGGTCTTCCAATCCACCTCCCTGTTAATGTGCCTGCAAAAGCAATGGAGTATGGTACAAGTGCTTGGTCCCCTGTTGTTTACCTTGGTGACCTCCAGGAAGCTCCTGGTTCCTGGCTTCAGCATGGCCCAGCCCCAGGATTTGCAGCTAGTTGAGAAGTTTATGAACTTAGGAAGGGTCTCTCTCTCTGTCTCTCTGTCTCTCTCTCTGTCTCTCTTTCTCTCTCTCTAGCTCTGCCTTTAAAATAAATAAGTAGATCCTTTTTAAAAAGATAAAAATAAATAAATAATAAAGTGATGAGCATATACAAAGGTATTTGAAAAAGAATACATTAACTTGCATTTAAAATGTAAAATAAAGGAAAAATGATGGAAATGAAGCAAATAGCTTGGTAATTACCAAGAAAGCCTGAAGAAAAGATACTTAAATCTATAGCTACACTCTAGAACTTCAAAGTTAAAGTTAAAGTTATAGTTCTCTAGAATTCCAGAAAAGCTCCATAGCATAACAACTGAGAATTGAGAATGACTGAATGGGTTACGATAGCTCTGAGAATTTGGGGACATAAAATAGCTGTAAAGAGAATTTAGATGATTTCCATCAAGTTGATATCACCAAAAAAAATGCCACACAAGAAGGCCTAAATTTAATAGTAGTAGGGTTGGCTTATAATAGGATATTGATGACATTAACAAATCACACAACTGAATTAAAATGCATCATCAATAAAACAATGTATATTTTATAACATCAATAAGTTGATGAAGCCATGATGAAAAAGTTAACCATGATAGGCTATGGTTCTCTGTACAAGGATTGGCTTACACTACATCATTATATATACACATACACATGTATTCAGAATAAAAAATAAAATAAAGAATCAAACACAATACAGAATAAAAAGCAAAGATACAATAAAATAAAATACAGAATCAAATACAATACAGAATAAAAAAATAAATATGCATGTTAGTATTTAACCTATATTCTGATTACTGTAAGTAGCAGTGAGCAATAATGTAGGGGCAGCAATAGCATGACAAATGTATACAAAAAACTGTGTGAACCTATGTGTCTTAAGTGTTCACTAAACTTCATAGCTGAAAGAAAAGATCAACAATGATAAGTAAAGAAAATATTGAGTCCTTTACCAGAAAAACTTTAATGAAAGCTACTCACATCTATAGCTACTCTTAAAAATATGAATTATCAAAAGTCTATTTATACTTATAAACCACCAGAAAAGTTAAAACTATATCACATGGAAAAAGAGAATGATATGGGCCAAAAATCCTTTTGATGAACTGTATACATAAAAGTGGACAAGAAAATTATCACAATTTTGCATATGTTGAAGACCTTCCAATGTAAAAGTCAAGCAACATACTGATAGGTTTAGTCATAGGAGGGCCTTCCATTAGGTTACTGATCATATACACAGGTGATAAGAATAAATTCAAAGAGGGAGGCCGGTGCTGCGACACAGCGGGTTAAAGCCCTCGCCTGAAGTGCCAGAATACCATATGGGCGCAGCTTACGGTCCTGGATGCTCCTCTTTTGATCCAGATTTCTGCTGTGGCCTGGGAAAGCAGTAAAAGATGGTCCAAGTCCTTGGGCCCTTGCACCCAAATGGGAGACCTGGAAGAAGCTGTTGGCTCCTGACTTAGGATCAGTGCAGCTCTGGCTGCTGCGGCCATCTGTGGAATGAAAAGAAAGGAAAAATGGTGGATGGATGGAAGATCTCTCTTCTTTGTCTCTACCACTCTCTGTAACTCTTTCAAATAAATAAAAATAAATCTTTTAAAAAAATTCGAAGAGGGGATGGCATTTTGTCATAGTGAATTGAACCACTTCCTGTGACACCAGCATCCCATTTGGTGTTGGTTCATGACCCAGCTGCTCCCGTTCCAATTCAGCTCCTTATTAATAGCCTGGGAAAGCAGTTGAATATGTCACAAGTACTTGTGCCTTTACCACCCATATCCAAGACCCTAAAAATCACCTGGCTCCTGGCTTTGGACTGCACCAACTTGAGCTCCAGCAATTATGGCCATTGGAGGAGTGAACCAGAAGTTAGAAAAAAAAATTTCTTTTAAAGATTTATTTATTTAATTTGTAAGTCAGAGTCACACAGTGAGGGAAGGAGAAGCAGAGAGAGAGAGAGAGAGAGACACAGAGAGAGAGAGAGAGGTGCTCCATTTGCTGGTTCATTCCACAATTGGTCACAATGGCCGGAGCTGTGCTGATCCAAAGCCAACAGCCAAAAACTTCCTCTAGGTCTCTCATGTGGGTGCAGGGGCCCAAGGACTTGGGGCATCTCTCACTGCTTTCCCAGGCCATAGCAGAGAGCTGGATCAGAAGTGGAGCAGCCGGGATTTGAACCTTCACCCATATGGAATGCCAGAACTGCATGAGGCGTCTTTATCCACTTTGCCACAGTGCCAGCCCCAGAAAATCTTAATCTTGTCCCTCTCGCTCTGTAACACTTTCAAATAAAAAAGAAAAGAAAAAAGAATAAACTGAAAAACAAAACAAAATTTTCAAAAGAGGTGTACCAGTTATAATAAAAAAATTATACTTTCCTTACTGTGAATATAATTCAGCTACTTGATAATGACAATAATAATGTGACAAGCAAATATAAGAGATTCTTGTGAATTTTTACTCCATCACTTTTACATTAAAAAGAAAATAAGAGCAAATTAAGGAATAGAAATAGGCCAAAGATCATTCAACCAACCAGAAGAACTTTAAAGCAGATGTTTGTATCTAGAGCTAGACCTTCAAAATTTATATATACATAAACATATACTAATATATATTACCTACATACTTATATATTACTTATCATCAGGAAAATATAGTTTAGAGTTCCCTAATAATCCAGTTCCTGTTTATGAGTTTGTGGAGTGAAGCACTAGATTGTGACTCACATTGTCTGTCCCTCTGGGTTTCCATACTTATTTTTTAAAATTAAATTTAAAAATATAATTCTAGGATCAAAAATCATTTCAAGATCTTACCACTTACTCACATAATTGCTAGGACATGTACAGTATCTAGACCCACAGTGGAAAACTTGACTAATCAAAAAAATTGAAGAAACAATGATTCAGAGTTTTATAAAAATCCAGTAATGCATATATATATATAACTTTACATATATTATATTTATATATGTATGCATATATTACCTTGAGGAGAGAGAATGATTAACCTTGACTAGGATAGCACTAAGACACTATGTATATGAAGGTTTCCAGGACACCTATAGAATGTTGTGGGTGATGATCTCACAATGAAAATTTAAATCATCATAGCCGTCAGTTCATAGAGCTGGGAAGGGTCTAGAATAGATGATTAGTGAAAGAAGTGAGCTCCATGAATTTAAAGATGAAACAGAAAATTAAATTTCCGAAATGAAACAATATCAAGTTCCCTAAAAGTCCTTAAAATCTAAAACAAAACAAAACTAAAAGTCCCTGCTAATGAGAGAGATGGACCTGGCCCAAGATTATACTCAGATACTGTGAACCAAAATTTGCTTGGACAAGTTCCAGATTTTAGAAAATTGATTTCCAAACATTGATAAAGCAAATTGAGTCTTCTTGAAGTTTTCAGTGCTAGAATTGGCATAAATTAGGTTATTGATTTTTTTCTGATAGTTTTAAAACATTCAAATTCTACATGAAAAAATATAAAAATTATGTCCCTTCCCATATACATTGTTTTCTTTTCTTTTTTTTTAACTTTTATTTAATGAATATAAATTTCCAGTGTACAGCTTATGGATTACAATGGCTTCCCCCTCCCATAACTTCCCCCCCACCCGCAACCCTCCCCTCTCCCGCTCCCTCTCCCCTTCCATTTGCATCAAGATTCATTTTCAATTCTCTTTATATACAGAAGATCAATTTAGTATAAAGATTTCAACAGTTTGCACCCACATAGAAACACAAAGTGAAACATAATGTTTGAGTACTAGTTATAGCATTAAATCACAATGTACAGCACATTAAGGACAGAGATCCCACATGAGGAGCAAGTGCACAGTGGCTCCTGTTGTTGACCCAACAAACTGACACTCTAGTTTATGGCGCCAGTAACCACCCTAGGCTGTCATCATGAGTTGCCAAGGCTATGGAAGCCTTCCAAGTTTGCCGACTCTGATCATATTTAGACAAGGTCATAAAAGACTGAGTGAGGATAGTAACCAATGATCCTAAGAGTGGCATTAACCAGATCTGAACAATTATACAGCATTAAGTGGGGAAGAGGACCATCAGTACACACAGGTTGGGAGTAGAGCCATTGGTGGTAGAGGTTATGATTACAAAGGAATGAGGCCGAAGTGCACTAGACAGGGTCTAGAACAAAGGACAGAGTCATTATTAGAGGAGCTAAGAAAGGTGCTAAGCTACAATTAAGTTTTCTGATTGAGAGGCAAATAGAACCTGATAGAAGGGGCTTGATAATAATCTGGTGGGCTTTAGGCCTTGTAAGTTAAGAGGCCCAGATCTATCTATCTCTTCACATGGGGTACATCCAAAGGGAGGTGTGAACCTCCTAGGGGAAGGCACTCTGTTGACTTCCATTACCTAGCTGGCCTGGGAGGAGAGCTGGCCAGGTAAAGGCAGGTGTCATCTCTAACAAGAAATTTACAGTTCTGCCTGCAATGTTGCTGACCCTACTTGACCATCCCCTCAGCTGCAGTGGTCACCTTGGAAGTTGGGCTGAGTGAAGGGCTTTTCAGCTTAGAGCCAATAAGATCTGTGGCTCTGACCTGGGCATCCTTCGACTCCAGGGCAGGTCCATTTCCAGTGATCCAACTCTTGGCAGAGCTGCCAGGGCTCATCACAAGCTGACTTCTGCTGAAGCCCAGGCTTACCACATTGAAAGCCACTGCAGTGGACTGGCCTGTTGGGTCTCCTTGAGGGCAGATCACTGTACAGATCAGCCATTAATAGGCCTGCCACCCATTGCTTCTGATGCCTAGCTTTCTTTTCCTCCCGGTTTGTGTTAAAGCAGACCAGAGGATGCAAGTCAAGGGAGTGCCCGTATCCCATCGCTAATCTTCGGTGGCCTGAACTACAAGTCTATAGTCACAGGCATGTTCTGTAGTAGTTTTTCTAAGGTAGACAATGCCCATGAGGAAAATTATATTCTCACTTTAAAACTTTCTTTCCCTTTGGTCTGAAAGGGAGGTTTTTTCTACTTACTGTATACTTCGCTGATGGCGAAGTGAATCTAGCTATGAGATTATTATTTAAGTTCTTCTTTTGGCTATGCTATTACAGAAAAATGTTAGCCATCTCTTTTATAAGGTCTAAAGATTAAATTGTGCATCCTACAGATTCCTTCATAATAGAATTAGTTTCCTACCTAAAGAGAATAGAGAAATGAAAGAACAAGTTGGGCTTAGAATAGAGAAATGAGGGAGCAAGTCCTAGATCGCTTGCTGACAATAGCAATACTACATGAATACTTAGCAAACCGTTTCAACCATTAGATAACAACTTAAGAAAACATTTACCAGAAGGTCCAATGCCTTCTATAAATTTTAAGAATCATGTATTTGAAAACACCTCTTAAATAGCTAACATGGTGTAGTTTGTTTATTGGTTAAACTTAAGCACAAACATATAAAATGTTTTTAGTTTCTACCAACAGGTATAAAACATATGATACACAGATTCAGGTCAAACAAATTAAAATGTATCTGATTGATTTTAGCAGCTTAAATTTATGGACAATCTTATCCATAAGCCATTTAAAACAAAACTCTTAATAAAATTTCCCCATGTGGACATACAATATGTACACACAAATAACATAGCATAGTAGACCAATATAGCAATTTTAATAATAGCTTTTAAAATCTTTAACTCTTTTTGTAGATTGCCAATTGATTTGAATTTCTTTTTGTTTTTGTACCCTCAGTTAACCATACTTTCTCTCAGTTGGTACTGTTAATACATTATTGGCTTCATCTGTTTACAGAGCCATCCCAAAGTACTGAATACAATAGAAGTGGCTGGAAAAAGTCCATAGGAACCTATAGGAGGACACCTAAACACAGATCCAACAACACTTTAGTTTTATGAGCAGCAAATCATATATAACTGTGGATGACAAAAGACTTTAAGTCGCCATGTTTAAAATTATGAACTCATCAACCAACAAGAGGCACTTGCTTACTTCACAGTATTTTTGAAAGCACCTGTAGGATTTTACAAATATTTAACCCTTTAGGCCTCTGGGGCTTTCTCATTAAGATAACTATCATATCTAGCAACACAAATTCATTAGACATTTTAATTCTCAAACATTTGTATTAATAGAATTTTCCATTATAGAAACTTAAAGTTTGGTACCACGTCACATCTTGACAGTACTTCTAATATAATCCAAATAGCCTGATTAGTTGGTGTCTCTATAAGATGAGAGGCCCTAACCCTTCAATTTTTTTCAGTTGGGCCCAAAACTGGAAAAACCAAAGTCCAGGATTTACTGGAAATTTTAGAGTCCAGATTGCTTGGAACTTTGATTTTTTGCATGCCTGTCAAGAATGCCAAGAAGGCTCAAAATCCAAAATATCTGGTTGAAATAAGATTCCTTAAAATCATGACATAACATAGACCATATTTGATCATTGGTACAAGGTGATTATTCAAATCTTTGAAAATAAGCACATATTTAAATAACCCATAGCTCTTAATAAAAATGCAGCTGTTTTTGAACAATTAGAATTTCACAGACATCAAGAGAACATAATAGATTACTTTAACACATTGCTTTAACAGAGCATCAGAGTTTAATTCTATGTCAAAGAGAAATTGAGCTTCCTGTGATCTTTTGCTGTGAGGTTTCCTTCCTTTACCTTCTTCATATTGGTGACCATGTTTCTGTGTTTCTGTGTGTAAGACATCTTTAAGCATCTTTTGCAGGGCAGGATGAGTGGCAACAAATTCTTTCAGTTTCTGTTTGCTATGAAAAGTCTTAATTTCACCTTCATTCACAAATGAGAGCTTTGCAGGATACAATATTCTGGGCTGGCAGTTTTTCTCTCTTAGCACCTGGGCTATGTCTCGCCATTCCCTTCTAGCTTGTAGGGTTTCTGATGAGAAGTCAGCTGTGAGTCTAACTGGAGATCCTCTGAGAGTAATCTGATGTTTCTCTCTTGCACATTTTAGGATCTTTTCTTTATGTTTCACTGTGGTGAGTTTGATTACAACATGTCGTGGTGAGGATCTCTTTTGGTCATGTTTATTAGGGGTTCTATAAGCTTCCTGTACTAAGATGCCTCTGTCCTTCTCCAAACCTGGGAAATTTTCTGCTAGTATCACACTGAAAATGCCTTCTAATCCTTTATCCCTCTCCATGCCTTCAGGAACTCCTAGAACTTGAATGTTGGGCTTTGTAATAGTATCCTGTAGATTCCTGACAATATTTTTTTAGATTTCTAATTTCCTCTTCTTGTCTTTGCTTTGCCTGTTTCCTTTCCTGTTCTCTATCTTCTAAGTCTGATATTCTCTCTTCTGCTTCACCCATTCTGTTTTTAAGGCTCTCTAATGTGTTTGTCATTTGATCTATTGAATTCTTCATTTCATTATGATTTCTCGTCACTATCACAGTTTCTTGTTCCACTAGTTGTTTCATTTCATTTTGATTCCTCCTTAATATTTCATTTTCATGAGAGAGATTTTCTATCTTGTCCATTAAGGATTTCTGTAGTTCAAGAATTTGTTTTTGAGAACTTCTTAATGTTTTTATCAATTTTTTGAGATCCTCTTCTTGCATTTCTTCTATCTCATCATCTTCATAATCTTGAATTGGGGTGTCTTTTTCATTTGGGGGCGTCATAATGTCTTCCTTGTTCTTGTTATCTCAGTTTTTGCGTTTGTTGTTTGGCATGTTGGAGATATTTGGTTTTTTCACTGTGGTGTTTTTTCTTGTTACACTATGGCTCTATATTAAATAGACTGTCTGCTTTTGGTGGAGCCTTAGAGGCTTGAGATGAGTGTGGACTGAGAGCTGTGTTTGGTTCCTCAAGGAAGAGGGTGTGTCAAAGATGACACTCCCAGTTTAGGTGTGGTAAATCTCTCTTTCTTTTTTTGATTCAAAAGGGAAGTAATTCCGCACAGCTGAACGTAATTGGAGGTAGTTAGCAGGCAAATGATATACCCACAGGAGCCAGAGATTAGAAGCTCTTTCCCAAGGACCACACAGGGAATCTCTGCTGCCCTCAGTGTGGGCTCCAATTCTCCTGCAGTCTCCCACTGGGTTGCCAAGTTAGATGCTAATCTCCTGTTATTTCACCCCTCCCCCCAGAGTCAGGTTTTTCTGCTAGGCTCAGGGCCAGTGCAGACCTGAGGTCGCCCTGCTTATGACGTATGTCCAAAATGGCGCCTGCTCTTTGTCTTGCTCGCCTTTGAGGGGTGAGCGGAGAGAGAGAAACTCGTGTCCGTATCGGTCACTTTTTTTTTCCCTCTCTCTCTCTTCTAGTTAGCCTGGTGAACTTTTCCCCACGAAGTTTCAAGCCTCGTTCCCTCTAGTCTCCTCTTTCCACTTGCCCGCTGATGTCTTGAGCTATTGAGGTTCGGCTCACCTCGTGTTCCAGCGCTGGTGTGTTGAGTCTGCCGCTGGTGTCCCGAACTTGAGCTCCCACGCTCTCCACGCAGGTCCACTGTGAATCACTAGTTCCAGAAGAGTTTCCTCTGCTGTTTCTTCCCCTACTCTTCCTTGACCCTGCAGTATCTCCACTTTTATTAACCTGTCTCCCCCCGGACTAATAGTGTGCTCCCTTCCTATTCCACCATCTTGCCGCTCTTCATACATTTTATTCTGACTATTGGCTGTACCAATGGGAAATCTGGTAGATGCAGAAATAGGAGCTCAAGGAGGTGTAATAGAGATTAAAATTGTAATAAAATATGTTTTAAAATATGGAAAAATATAAGGAAATCTTATGCAGTTTAATAATCTTAAAGCTTACACAGCACTGTCAATTCAATGAATGGGAATTTTAAGGTGAATGATCAATTTTGAGTCTCTAAAAAGAATGAAACTGTAAATCCAATGTGTGTCCTCAGTAATGTGTGTGTACTGTCTAAAATTTTTTTAATAGACCACAAAAATGGAGGTTGTTAGGACAATGTGAAAAATTTTGAGTGAATTTATTACATTATAATGTAAATATCCAAAAGAATGACCATAAGTTTACAGTGCTAAGATTGGCTTCCACATGGATATTGATGATACACACAGTTGAAGCTAATAAAATGAAAGACAAAACAAAAAAGATAGAAATCTGGTGCACAGAGCAGGTAAAATCATGCTTGAGGGGCAGGCGCTGTGGTGCAGTGGGTTAAAGCCCTAGCCTGAGGGTCCGCGCTGTGGCGTAGTGGGTAATGCTGCCGCCTGCAATGCCAGCAAACCATATGGTTGTCAATTTGAGTCCCGGCAGCTCCACTTCCAATCCAGGTCTCTGCTATGGCCTGGGAAAGCAATAGAAGATGGCCCAAGTCTTTGCTCATCTGCACTTACGTGCAAGACCAGGAAGAAGCTTCCTGGCTTTGGATCTGCCCAGCTCCGGTCATTGCGGCCAACTGGGGAATGAATCAGTGGATGGAAGACTTTCTCTCTCTCTCTGCCTCTGCATCTCTCTCTGTGTAACTCTGACTTTCAAATAAATAAATCAATCTTTTTTTTAAAAAAAAAAAAAAGCCCTGGCCTGAAGCACTGGCATCTCATTTGGGTGCTGGTTCTAGTTTCAGCTGCTCCTCTTCTGATTCAGCTCTCTGCTATGGCCTGGGATAGCACTAGAAGATGTCCTAAGTCCTTGGGCCTCTGCACTCGTGTGGGTGACCTGAAGAAGTGCCTAGCTCCTGGCTTCAGTTCAGCACAGCTCTGTCCATTGTGCCCATCTTGGGAGTGAACCAGCAGATAGAAGACCTCTCTCTCTGTCTCTACCTCTCTCTGTAACTCTGTCTTTCAAATAAATAAAATAAATCTTTAAAAAAAATCCTGCTTAAATTGCTGTTAGAAAGAATGAGTATTTTAATGTGATCTGTAAGTAAAAGACAAATAAATAGATTGTTATTTGGTGCAAAAGAGTCCATAATAAACTTGAAAAATTGCAGCATGACAGAGAAATGGGCTTTGGAAAATTTCCAAGATCAGAAGTTAATTAACAGTTCCAGGAACATCCAGAAAAATGAACCATATATCCCCTGCTGATGAGAATGAAGGTGCTGTCCCTAAAATGTGCTGAAATCCACTAAACGTGACAGCATTAGGACAACTTTTACCATTTAGAGCAAGTTGATGACCACTCAATGATAAATCAAACCATGGTACCCATAGTTTTCTGTGTTATGGTTGTAAAAATCTAGATTATTAATTACATATTTAGGTGATAGTAATAAATTCTAAGGCATTTAATTTTGATTATAGGGCGTGGAAACTAGTGATTTGGTAGAGTCAATAATAGAGTCACAATCGTGCAGAAAGGGTATATATGAATAAAATCTTAAAGTTACAGTTAAATCTAATAACAAAATTTCAGTAGCTTAAAGCAAGAAAAGATCATGCTGCCTAAAATTTAATCTCTTAGCTAACATACAAAACCTTGACCCAGGAAATTTTTATAGATAATATTTAATTTTGAGTACTACAAAAAAAAGCAAGAAAATACAAAGATAATACACTAACATGAATACCTGAAAGTGTCAATTTTAGTGACATAATTTCACAAAACAATGTACATGGAAGGAGTAACACAACTTGGAGAAATGTAAACAACTTTATGATTTCAAAATGAAAATGCTGGCTAGGATGAGCAAATGTTTTCAGGACTATCATGGCATGCATTTTGCTATTGGAAGAAGTGAAGCAATGTGAGTGACAAAACAGTATACAGGAATTATGTGGAAAATAGACCTTCACATATAAAGTTATACAAGATAATAAAGTCAACACAAGTTAAATCAAGAATATTTCAAGTACCTTGGCTGAATACATTTGAGAAATAACACTTATTTAAATAACTGACTTTTGAAAATTTCCAAAATCAAAGGTAAATATGGAGTTTCAACAGAGTTCACAAAACAATAAAACATATGACCTGCCAAGGAGAGTGATGACACTGATGCTAGATGATTCAATGTAATTTTTGGCATGAATATTATGAGAAAACTGTTATAATTTACATATACTTGATTACCTTAGAAATAGAATGTAAACCAAGTGGAGCACAGGCAACGTGTGCTGAGACTGGCACAAGCCACACTGCCAATTGGAAAAAAACCTAAGGTGATAGGAATAAAGTCAAAATTAGAATAAACATCATAGTAATGTGTACAGTTTATGATATGCATGATATTTTGATTGCTGGATATAGAAATGATCAATTTGTCAGTAAAAGAAAAAACTAAAATCACAAGTGTATTTATGTTCATGAAAATAGCCCCAATTTACTAGCTAAAAGAATACAGAAAAATTGGAGGAACTTAAACTAGGAAACATATACTGCTTGATACAATACTCTTGACTCTAACATCCAAAGTGTCTCAATTTACTGTGTGGAAAATTCCAAATCCCAGTGGTTACATTAAAGTCTCATAAAAACCAAGAAATTAGAAAAATATGTGACATTGAAATCACAAAACTGTCCAGTGTCCCAGCACAGTTCTGAGAAACCATGGTTCTGAAGACCATGTACATGGATGTTACTAGGGTATATTACTGAAGTTTTAGCAATTTCATGATGTCATAATGAAAATGCTGGCCAGAATGGCAGTATGCTTGTAGGGCTGGAATTAACTCACACTTTGATACTGAGGATATAAACAAGTGAGAGGAATAAAATGAGAGAAAATAAATGGTCAAATGGGATGCATACAGCAATGAAAAAAACCCCTTGAATAAGAGGGTTATTTTATAGGACCAGTATTTGATGGAGAAAATACTGGCATAGAGATATGGTATAGAGAATTATAATTGGAGAATTTTAAAAATCTAACAAAATATTTCAATTCTGTGAAAACCAGGAAAACATATACATTATATACAATATATAATCTGTATATCATGTTTAATATATTTAATATTATGTATATATCATCTGGAAATGAGCATTATGATAGTAGGGCCTAGTAGCTTCTGAAAAGTTGTGAATGGGAAAGTTGCAGGGACAACTTCCAGAATAAACAAGTAGTTGACGACTTCAAAATGAAAGCACAAGCTAGAATGGGCCCAAGCTCCCTGTGCTAGAGATGGCATAAGACAAGTTATTGATGTTATACAGAGAATATAACTCAAACACAAACTAAAATATAAAGAATAATTCAAATATAATGCTATACATTACATTTGGATTGCTAAGAGAAGCACTGGGAAAAGTGCATGGAAAAGTCATAGAACTTCAAGCAGATAATGGAATTATTTTGGAAAAACATCACTAAAATTTCATTTATGAAATACTAAAAAAGTAGAAACATAAATCGAAAACAATTCTTATTACCTAATAAAACAATTAAAAGTAAACATACAAGTATTTCAATCTAGCTTATTGAAAACTTCAAAGCCAATTTTCAATTTTGTGTCTCAAAAAAAAACCATAAAAAATATATGTTCTTAAAAGTATGAATAAATCTGGTATCCAAAGTGAACCAATATCCATCCAGAGATGATTAGTAAGAGGAGGCAGGAGATTGGGTGAAAATAGAGGAATATCTTAATCCAAAAAAATGTTCAAAACCCTCACTCCCCTGTTAGAAGAAGTTTGGACTACTAACACAGCCTCTGAGAAGGGGGGAGAATGTTAAGTGGGATTAAACATTATGTCTGTCAGCTGACATCAGCAGTTTTAGTTCATGTTAAATTTTACCATTCTATAAAATAATCAGCTCAGCCCCAAAATTTTACTCTATGATTTTGTAACTCTGGTCAGTCATCCACAATTAGCTGACATTTGCCTTTAATCAAAGTGAATTGTACTAAAATATTAGAGAATTTCAGAACTTACATTATTTCTAGTAAAAGAGCAATATAAACTTTCCCATTGTCTAGTTTGAAAATTGTTTTAAATAAAAAATAATTTTTATGATTATAAAATAAACTGAAACTATGTTATTGTAAAAATTAAAGGAAAGAGGCTGGCACTGCAGCTCACTAGGTTAATCCTCGGCCTGTGGCGCCAGCACACCAGGTTCTATTCCTGGTTGGGGCGCTGGATTCTGTCCCGGTTGTTCCTCTTCCAGTCCAGCTCTCTGCTGTGGCCCGGGAGTGCAGTGGAGGATGGCCCAGGTCCTTGGGCCCTGCACCTGCATGGGAGACCAGGAGGAAGCACCTGGCTCCTGGCTTCGGATCGGCGCAGCGTGCCGGCTGCAATGCACCGGCCATAGCGGCCACTTGGGGCTGAACCAACGGAAAAAGGAAGACCTCTCTCTCTCTCTCTCTCTCTCTCTCACTGTCTAACTCTGCCTGTCAAGAAAAAATTAAAGGAAAGATTAAGAAAGGTAGGAGGAGGGAGGGTGGGGCTATAAGTGGTAGGGAGGATACAGTGGGAAGTATTACTATGCTGTTGGGTCTGTATATATAAAATACATGAAATGTGTTCACCTTATGTAAATAAGAATTTTTTAAAAAATAGCAGCAGTCACAAATAATGGAGCAAGGACATAAGCATTAGTCTTAGCTCCTTGCTAAATGACTGAAAGCACATCGAGACCCCTGAGCGACTTCCAAGCCCCTTGCATTCTTGCTCAAACCAGCTCAACCCCTCCTCAGTCACTTAGCCATCAATTGTCTTTAAACATAAAAGGACATTACGTAAGTGCCATACATTTTATATGTTAAGGAAAATATTAATAGTGATATCGTTGTTGATGCCTCATCCTTGTTGATTATTTGTAGTGTTTATTTGGTCATTTGGAATTTTTAGATGTTTTCAGATATTTGTATTCTTTAGGATTCCCTGATTTTCAACATGTTAAACATATAGTGTCGGAGGCCACCTGACAAACCACATGGAGACGCAGCACTCAGTCAATTCATCACCACATTTATTGCCTGGTTGCGTTCCAGGCCAAAGTAGGGGGCCTGGCGATGAGGGACTGGAGGCCGTCTCCCTGGGGAAACTCTTCAGCCTCCAGCAGGGAGCACCAAGAAGAACAAGGATATATACCCCAGGCCCCATACAGATAACATTCATTGTGTGCAATCATGCATAGCACAGGAACAAAACAAGTTTACAAGGTAGCAAAGATCAGGGTACAAGCTCTGCTGATAGAGCAAAGAACATCATAAACCTTCATCAGAAGTCACATCCTGCCTGCAGGAATGTGGGACGAAAAGTTTTGTGGCTTCAGAACAATAAGCAGAGGAAACAGGATTAGATAAAGGACAGCCTCAGCCTGCTGCACCTCAAGTCGGGCCAGGGCCACTAGCCCCGACAATATAGGAGTTTTAGTGGCACCCAAATAAGTTCTTTCCTTTCAGCCCACATTCCTGAATGCAGCTGTCTGGAAATAAGTTCTATCAGCTATTCCAGTGTTACTCCAAACAAGTAAAATCTCTATGCATTTCAAGGAAATCAATTAATGCTGCTTCCCACCCAGTTTCTCTCTATTTCCTATCGAGAAATTCTAGAGCACAGCTGCTAAGGGTGTTTTAACTTAAATTCCACAGATGCAGTCCTTTTAAACATTAATAATATTTATTCTCCTCACATTCTATATCCCATGGGTATCCTTTTCCAGAATGATTTAATTTCAGTTGAAAAATCTGTCAAGTCTTTTCACAATTACGCTTTGGTACAACCATATAGATTCACAGATGGATTGCTCTACTGTGTCAGTCTGACTGTGGCATATATGTGGTCTTGTGATAGAACTTCTAACAACTTTAGTTTTCAAAATCTTTAACTGTTAACTTCTTCACCAATATTCCAGCTTCCTCTTAAGTTAATTTTCAGCTAATGAACATATAAACTTGACTCTGTTTCATGAACTACATACAATATATTTTTCATTTTATCAATTACATGTTCTCATAATTTGCACTTCCTTGTCAATTGCAGGAGCACATTTCAGAGAATGTACCAGTCATCTTTTCTTGTCACTTCCTTTTTGTTGCTATATTCACCTGTGCTTCCACTGCAAGTATAACCTTTTCATAAGTAGGACCTCGATTATGCATTACTTGTTGCTTAACTGACAGTGGTTTTTAAAATTAGAACAGTATTAAAAAACATAAATATAGCAACCATTTTGTGAACTAACAAGCAACATAATATGCTGAGAATTTCATTGGTAATGTAAGTATTTGGGTACATACATAGTTTTATACTGGTTAAATTTTATAAGGTTAATTTTGTAGATATAGGTTTTTTCATAGTCACAGTTTTACATAAGGGATATGTTCAGTTCTGTGGGAAAATCTTTACCCCTAACAAGTTTATAATTGGGATTCATTTCCAATTATTCAAAATAAAACTAAAATAAAACATATTAATTTTATTTTAATAAACTCTGGAAGATTAGAAATATGTCCTCCTTGTGAAATAGCACTGTTGCTCTCATTTCAGCTACTTTGTTAAATCAAATCTTGAATTACTGGGTACAATGTGCTTGAACAGTGCTGCAAGTAAAGCATGAGCCATCCATGCAAGTCCTCCTTGATGTAGAAACTTTAATAACCCTTATATGTAAAGAATAATCAGTCATGTCAATTACACATCTGATTCAGAGACCTATCAGTTCCCTCACAGGTTTATAGTTCATTGTTTCATGATTTTAAAACAAATTAAAGCATCTGTAGCTTTTGAAAAAGTGTCACTTTTGTCATGTTTGTGTGACAATAGAAGTATAAATCAGATTTGGTGATGTCTTCTACAGTCTTTGACTCCAACATCTGTTATCTTAGTAATGGTGTCTTAGATATATGGTACAACCATATAGATTCACACATGGATTGCTCTACTGTGTCAGTCTGACTGTGGCATATATGTGGTCTTGTGATAGAACTTTTAACAACTTCAGTTTTCAAAATCTTTAACTGTTTACCAATATACCAGATTTCTCTTAAGTTAATTTTCAGCTAATGAACATATAAACTTGGTTGTTTCATGAACTACATACAATATATTTTTCATTTTATTAATTACATGTTCTCATCACTTGCACTTCCTTGTCAATTGCATAAGATAAGAATAGATAAGAATAAGATAATTCCATCTATAAGAATAGATAATTGCGATAAATGAGAAAACATTTTTATAAGAGTTTCCCGTCAATGGGCTCACTAAAGAACAGATGAGGATGGGATGACCTAGTGCTCCCAGGCAGACAGGTCCATGCCCTAGCAGACTCTCTTGGATCAAGGTCAAACACTTCATCTAGGAATCTCTATGGGATTAAAGTTACAAAAGCTGCTTTTAACAGGAAGGTACTAGCTTCTAGTAAAGAATATAGGTATGAATGGCTACCCTTAAAGGCATTTAATTTCTTCCTTTAATAATGAGGATCTTGGGGCTGGCATTGTGGTGTAGTGGGTAAACAGCTTCCTGAGATACAGGCATCCCATACGGGCATTTCCAATCTAGCTCCCTTCTAATGGCCTCAGAAAAGCAGCACAAGATGGCTCAAGTACTTGGGCCCCTGTCACCCATGTGGGAAACCCGGAAAAAGTTCCTGGATTCTGGCTTCAGCCTAGCCCAGCCCTGGCCATTGCAGCCATCTGGTGAGTGAAACAGCAGGTACAAGATATGTCTCTCTCTCCCTCTCTTTTTAACTCCAACTCCAACTCCAACTCTCTAACTCTAACTAACTCTAACTCTAACTCTAAAACTCTAACTCTAACTCTCTTTCAAATGAATTGTTTTAAATGAGGCTCTCTTTCAGCCATATCCATGGATCAGAGAAGGAGCTAAAAGTAAAGTGACAGATCTGTGCATGATGTCTAGAAGATATGGGACTTGCTTCTTTGAAACATGATGATAATACCATGTATAAGATGTTATTTTGTATTATTAGTCAAGTAATGACATGAGAGAACACTCAAGATATTCCATTTTCTCCTGCTGCCATGTTCAGCTCTTCTGTATTATCTGACTCTGTATCCTATTTAATCCTCCACTCCAGTGCTGACAAAAATCTCCATCTCTGTTGCATTTGGTTGGCCTTTTTATTTTAAACATTGACCGATAGCTCCCTTGTAGTCTATCACAATAAGACTATACTTCCTTAAATGTGTATATTTGTTTTATAAATTTATGTCATTATTTAAATTATTCTTATACTACTCAATTATCTTTTTGTTTATTTTTTCTTCAGTTTTTGCAGACATCAGAATATCATATTTTCACAACAAATGACCATCTCCTCTACTAGACTAGAAGACAAGATCTGTTTCTTATGTTTCTTTATTTGGCTGGCACTCAGCACAGTGTGGGCACACAATAGGATTCAGGATTTGCCCAACAGTGATTGTCCATGTTAAAACCCAAACTCCAGGGAGGCACCGTGGCACAGTAGGTTAATCCTCTGCCTGTGGCGCCAGCATCCCAAATGGGTGCCGGTTCTAGTCCCAGCTGCTCCTCTTCAATCCAGCTCTCTGCTGTGCCCTAGTAAAACAGTAAAAGATGGCCCAAGTGTTTGAGCTCCTGCATCTGCATTGGAAACGGGGAAGAAGCACCTGGCTCCTGGCTTCGGATTGGTGTAGCTCTGGCCATTGTGGGCATTTAGGGAGTGAAAAAATGGAAGGAAGAACTTTCTCTCTGTCTCTCCTTCTATCTGTAACTACCTCTCAAATAAATAACTAAAATATTAAAGAAAAAACTCAAAAGAGATGATCTTAGGAATCGAGACTTTCAGAAATGATTAAGTTATGAGGGAAGAACCTCATGAATAGCATTAGTGTCCTTAGAAAAGAGGCCCTAGAGCTTTTGTTCACCCCTTCTACCATGTAATGGCAAGAACATCATCTATGAATCAGAAAGCAGGCCCTCAACAGACACCAAATCTATAGGCATCTTAATCAGACCTTCACTGCTGTGACATAAATTTCCATGTTTAAGTTGCCCAGTCTGTGGTATTTTGTTATGGCAGCCTGGACACACTAGATCACCAACTCTAATCAAGCCTATGCTCCACCTCTGTGCTCTCTTGCACTAGTGACCAAAACATTTAAAATTCTGAAAATGATACTATTGAAACAGTTTATCTAATACCAGTTTAATGTGTTTATCTAATAACAGTTTTATTTAAGACCTAACCAAAATTACAAATATTTTTCAAAAGAGTCAATGTCTTTTAAAAGCTATGTAATTGGGCTGGCACTGTGGCACAGCCGGTTAAAGCCCTGGCCTGAAGCACTGGCATCCCATTTGGGTGGCGGTTCTAGTCCCAGCTGCTCTTATTCCAATCCAGCAGAGTGTTGCTATGGCCCAGGATAGCAGTAGAAGATGGCCCAAGTCCTTGGGCCCCTGTACCCACTTGGGAGTCCCAGAAGAAGCTCCTGGCTCCTGATTCAGATTGGTGCAGCTCCAGTTGACAGCCATCTGGGGAGTGAACCAGGGGATGGAAGACCTCTCTCTCTGTCTACCTCTGTCAGTAACTTTGTCTTTCAAAAAAATAAAATAAATCTTTTTTAAAAATGTCCTTTTTAAAAAAAAAAGCTATGTAATTGAGGATTATGAGTAATCATATAATATAACTGAAATTCCTGTAAAAAGAGTACCAGTGAGGTTTAGACCTAAAATTCCTTTATATAACACATACATGGCCACATCCAATTTTAATATATTAAAAAGATGTAATTTCTGGATATCTATTATGTAATCATTAATGTTTTATCTTCTATCTTCATTTCTGAATCATTTTATTCAGATTCTATATATCAGCTTTGTCTCTCTTACCTATTAAACACTCTATCATGTGGTAAATTAATCTAATGCTGATAATTACATATTTTAATATTTTTTTCTTTTTTCTTACATATTTTAACATTTAAAAAAAATCTTAGATATCACCTCACCTACCCATCTTCATTTTAAAGGATGAAGAAACACATGCAGAGAAGTTTTAGTATTTAGTTACTGCAAGTTTTGTCTGTGATCAAAGTTAGAGCTTTTGTGAGAATTAAAACATACAAATTGGAAATTGCCCATTAAGAAAAGAAATAGAAAATCAAGTAAGAAATTTAAGACTGACTTTGAATGTGAAGAGAAAAAGCAAAAACTGTAAATATGGTTATTATAAAATACAGAAAATGGCATTACTATTATGAAACTGTCTCATGGATATCTGCAATACTTTTTTTCTTTATATTAGCTACATATTTATTGATCTTCTTTTCACATTAACAACTGTGTAAAGCCATTTTCTAAATATAATATAGAAAGATAATCAGATTCTCCTATAAAAAGGTTGGTGGAAATTTGGCTTTTATTATTGATGATTTAGTTTCTTTCAGCTTTATATTAATTATTGGTATTGCCACACCTGCAACTCGCATACCGTTTTTTTCTCTGTTCAGCCCATGTAAGCCTTTGGGAAACCTCTTTCTTTGATCTACCTGAACAAAGGAATTTCCCAACCCACCCATTGATAAACTAAGAGCCTATGTTATTGTATGTGTTCCAGGCAAGGAGCAAAGCAGACTGTCTCAGATCCTTCTCTTGGAATCAATGATGGCATCTGTATTCCAGGGCACAGGGCAATTTGGAAATAATTCTGGCTACCCACCATCCTGCTCTCAATCCAAAGATCAGAGTATCAAGGGGATCCTTAGTAGGTGACTGATGCTGTGCCACCTGAGACAAGCATGGTGAGACTTGTAAAGTGCCAAAGGCAAGGGACAAGCCTAGAGGTTAAGCTTCATTAATTTTAAAGATTGATTTATTTATCTGAAAGGCAGATTGAGAGAGAGAGAGAGAGAGAGAAATCTTCCATCCAACGGTTCACTACCCAAATGGCTACAATGACCAAGGCTGGACCAGGCTAAAACCAGGATCCAGGGGCTTCATCTGGGTCCCATGTGAGTGGCAATGTCCAAGTACTTGGGAAATCTTCCAAGGCCCATTAGCAGGGAGCTGGATCACAAGTGGAACATCCAGGATTTTACTTGGTATCCATATGGGATGCTGGTGTCACAGGCCACAGCTTAACACACTACAATGCTGGCTCTAGGCTTTTTGAATTTACAGTCCATCTGTCCCTGCCTATGGCAGTTCTTTTGCCAGAAACCATATATTGTTTTTCATTTTCCTAACTGACCTGGTAAATACTCAGGTAAAATTAATGATAGTAAATACTAAGAAATCAGCCTGAATTATTTGGATCCCCTTTTATAGCAGCTCAGTTCACAATAGCCAAGATATGGAATCAACCCAAATGTCCATTAGCTGATGACTGTATATATGTATATATATACATATATATATGTATATATATATGTGTGTGTGTGTGTGTGTGTATACGCACACTATGGAATACTACTCAGTCATAATAAAGAAATACTGCATTTTGCATTAAAATGGATACAACTAGAGACCATTATACTTAGTGAAATAAGCCTGTCACAAAAAACAAACACATGCTTTCTCTGATATGCAATAGTTAATATAGAATACAAAAGAGTATAAGAGTGAAACTAACAAATTATGATTTTATTATTGTTTATAGCTCTTGATATGTTCCTATGGAATACTGGTCTTTCTACTTTTTACTTGTTGAACATTATAGTTAGTAGTGCATGGAGCCTGTAATTATAAAGTAAATTGAGAATGTTATTGCAAAAATTAAAGGAACAAAAGAAAGAATGGAAAGAGGAGGAACTGAGGGATGGAGGGAGGGAAGTATGGTTATATTCTAGAACTATACCTATGAAATACATTAGTAAACATTAAAAATAGAGTTTGTCATCACCTTGTGTCTACCCAAGCCACAAGTCCCTGAGGTTAATATAAGCTAGCATTAAAGCAACCAAAAACTGTTTCTCTGGCTCAATGTTCTGTCCCATGTTTGCAGGATGCCTGATCTCCATTATTTTTAAGGATCTCTTTTAATAGAGAGAAAGAGGTCTTCCATTCTCTGGTTCACTCCCCAAATGGCCACAATGGCTGGAGTTGGGTCAATCTGAAGCCAGGAACCAGGAGCTTCTTCTGGGTCTCCCACACAGATGCAAGGGCCCAAGAACCTCTCTACTGCTTTCCTAGGCCATAGCTGTGAGCTAGATTGGAAATGGAGCAGACAGGACTTGAATCAGAGCCCATATGGGATGTCGGCACTGCAGGCAGCAGCTTTGCCCATTAAGCCACAGAGCTGGCCCCTGAAATATCTTTTTGTAGATGAGAATTGCACTTGTTAAAGGGCATGGGCTTTATCAATAGTTGCTGTGCTGGCCTAGCCTGGTAATAGGACTTCTAAATAAATTACTCTAAAGTTTTCATTGCAATAATATGTACCTTTCATAATTCAGCAAACAAAATGTAGATAAAGAGGGCCGTGGCAGATTAAGACATTGCTTGGGATGCCCACATCCTATACCAAAACATCAGTTCATGTCCTGGGTCCTCTTCCTCCAATCTAGTTTTCTGCAAATATTCATGTGGGACAGCACATCGTGGCCCAAGTACTTGGGTTGCTTGCCACCTATGTGGGAGACCCAGATGGAGTTCCTGGCTCACAGATTCAGCCTGTCTCAGTTCTGATTCTTCCCGGCATTGGGGATGAAAGATCTCTCTCATCCTCACCCTCACTCTCAGTCTTTCTGTCTGTCTCTGTCACTCTACCTTTCAAATTAATTAATTAAAAATATTGTAGATAAAGAGAAAATTCAGTTTCTTTCATTTGGTCTCCCTCTTTCTCTTCTGATTCCTCTCTAGTTTTCTTTCAAACACTGACAACTTCATTCAGAATTGAAAATGTTAAAAGTAGATCACAGTAAAAATTAAAAGAATAAAAAGAAGGAGGAGGAGGGAGGGTGGCAGTATGTGCAGGAGGGAGGGTAGAGTGGGAAGTACAACTATGTACCTAAGTCTGTATATATTATGTACACTGAATTTGTTCAACTTGAAAATTAAGTAAATACATTAATTTTAAAAAAGAGTATCATAGTACACAGGTCTTGGAGATTTAAGATCAGGGAAAAGATAGCTACTTGTGAAGATAGTCTTTCTTCCTTTAGAATAAGTATCAAGAATATTTAGATACAAGTTTTACAATGTTAATAAATCCTGTAAACATTTATATTTTTCAAATTAATTAATTAAAAATATTGTAATTTTTATAGTAATTCAAAAATCTGTAAGAATGTTCTTTCAAAACATATCTAGTCCACTTCCAATTGAGATAATAGCAGGAACTGAATTTCTTCTACCTGAAAGAACTTCAGACAACATGCAGTAAACAACAGTTCTCAAATCATTGTACACTGACACTGAAAGTAATCCGGGAAACAGATGAAGCAAGACATACAGTTGGCCTCAATTCCAGAATGAGGGGCCCAGACATACTCCAGTTGTCTCTCTGACTAGAAGGTAGAGTTAGGACTCAGGGGAGCTAAGTCAACTAAAACTCACAACACAGAATGACAGAGGAAAAAGTGCAGACCGAATTCTGGAGATCAGCAAAAGGTCCCTGTCAAGGGTTATCAGTCCGTGTGTTTCAGGAAACTAACATAGGCAGCGGTATATAGCACTGAAAATAGCAAGGTAGAGCAGTGGCCAAGGCTTGATAAGGTGAGAAATAATTCCTGTTGACAAGAACCAGAGTAGAAAACCAATAATTCAAGAGGCTTTGATTAGCATAGTTAGAAGGTCTCTACCAGAGAGGGAAAATAGTTCCAAAATACTGATTTAGCATCACTGAACAAGTCTTAAAAGCAAGATCTGAAAGGATCGAATTAATTCTAAGTATCCCAAATACACTATGAAACAGGAGAACCACAAGAACATTTATAAGTAGACTAAAATCTGTAGCACAGAAAGAGTAATTTCCCAGGGCCAGTGTGTGGTACAGTGGGCTAAGCCTCTGCCTGTGATGCTGATGCTCCACTTCCAATCCAGACTCTAGCTACTGCACCTGGGAAAGCAGCAAAAGATGACTCATATGCTTGGACCCCTGGATGCATGTGGGAGACCCAGAAGAAGCTCCTGGTCTCTGGCTTCTGGCTTCAGCCTGACTCAGTCCTGACAGTTGTGGCCATCTGGGGAGTAAGCAAGTAGATGGAAGATCTCTCTTTCTGTCTCTCCTCCTCTCTCTCTATAACTGTTTTCAAACAAATAAATTAAATATTTTTAAAAAACAACAAATAATGTTCTTATATAAAGATACAAATATAGCTAAAAATAAGGAGACAGATCAACTCTTTGAAAATCACTCAGAAATTGCAAAGACAGTAATTTAATTATTTACTCCATTCAAGGAGATAAGCAGAACCTCTTAAATGGCAGTAGGTAAATTAGAAACAAGGCATCATATAACTTTCTAGAGATGAAAACTACGTCTGAAAAGAAATGTACAATGTGTATTAATAAAGACAAATTAGATGTTGCAGAAGAAATTATTAGTGGGCCGGTGCCGTGGCTTAACAGGCTAATCCTCTGCCTTGCGGCACCGGCACACCAGGTTCTAGTCCCGGTTGGGGCGCCGGATTCTATCCCAGTTGCCCCTCTTCCAGGCCAGCTCTCTGCTATGGCCTGGGAAGGCAGTGGAGGATGGCCCAAGTGCTTGGGCCCTGCACCCTATGGGAGACCAGGATAAGCACCTGGCTCCTGCCATCGGATCAGCGCAGTGCACCGGCCGCAGCGTGCCAACCGTGGCGGCCATTGGAGAGTGAACCAACAGCAAAAGGAAGACCTTTCTCTCTGTCGCTCTCTCTCACTGTCCACTCTGCCTGTCAAAAAAAATATATATATATATATATATATATATATATGAGTAGAGGGGCCAATGCTGTGGAGCAGTGGATTAAAGCCCTGGCCTGTTCTGGTCCCGGTTGCTCCACTTCCAAACCAGCTCTCTGCTATGGCCTAGGATAGCAGCAGAAAATCACCTAAGTCCTTGGGTCCCTGTTCCCATGTGGGAGACCCAGAAGAAGCTCCTGGCTCCTAGCTTAGGAGCAGCGCAGCTCCTGCAGTTGCAGCCACATAGGGAGTGAACCAGCAGATAGAAGACATCTCTCTCTGTCTCTAGGTCTCTCTGTAACTCTCTTTCAAATAAATAAAAAACAAATCTTAAAAATAAATAAATAAATGAGTGGATGCTGTGATAACTTGTGCACAAGTACAAGATTTTATTGAAGGGGTAAATCTATTCCTCACTGACTTTGACTTTGGCCTGGAGAGTTGGTGGGGGTAGAGCACCCACTTAGGACTGCGAGATGCTCCCCTTCCCACAACCTATCACAGGAGCCCAGATTCAAACTGCCAAGGCATAGCACCAACAGGAAGCTGGCTCTGGGAATGCCTCTGCTCTCTCCATGGATGGCCAGGCTTGCAGAGCTGACAGATCCCCTGCTCCATGTGACTGTGGAAGCCCCACATACTGTAATTTTGGGAATGCTGTGGTTGTGTGACACGTGTGGGGTGTAGCTACAAGTCTGAGCAGTTGATGTGTCTGGCTTCAGAGGCTCACAGTCCCTTGAGTGCCTGAGGTGTGTCATTGAGAGTATTCTGTTTTCACACCAAGGACTGCAGAGATCCGCTATGTGGTCCATGTGCCTGTGTGCATGCAGGGTGCAACCAGTGCAGGCTAGCCCTGGTCACTGACCACCTTGGCAAAGAGAAAGTGAGGCTGTGATCATGCCAGCTGACATGATGATACACTGCCCCTGCTAACAAAAGAGATCTACCATGCCTGACGTGGGTGTCACCATCAACTCTTGACACCCTCAAG
The DNA here is from genome assembly GCF_033115175.1 of Lepus europaeus. NCBI lineage: Eukaryota > Metazoa > Chordata > Mammalia > Lagomorpha > Leporidae > Lepus > Lepus europaeus. The sequence continues at coordinate 9,298,520 of NW_026909167.1, read as the reverse complement.
CACTGATGGGAGATCCTTGGCCCCACCAAGCACATGACCCTGCATATTCACTGAAGAAACAGATACTTCAATAAGCCACAGAGGCATATTTCAAAGATAAATGGCATCAGACAAGAAAACCTCATTTGTTCTCCACAATGCCTAAAAATAAATGCAGAAATATAAGAAACAAGAACAAGGAAGACAACGATTCCCCAAAAAGAACACAACCTTTCAATATTAGAATGTGAAGACAAAGAGACTGATGAAATCCCTGAAAATGATTTCAAAAGAATGATCATAGATTATTGAGAAACTCAGAACCAAATGCATGAGATAAAGAAATCCAAACACAACAAGGATGAAAAATTTGCCAGCAGATAGAGATACTGAAAAGGAACCAGGGGGCTGGTGCTGTGGTATAGTGGGTAATGCCACTGCCTGCAGTGACAGCATCCTTTATGGGTGCCGGTTCAAGACCCAGCTACTCCACTTCTGATCCAGCTCTCTGCTATGGCCTGGGAAAGCAATAGAAGATGGCCCAAGCTCTTGGGAACCTGTACTTGTGTGCGAGACCCAGAAGAAGCTCTTGGCTCCTGGCCTTGGATCTGCACAGCTCTAGCCATTGCAGCCAACTGGGGAATGAACCAGTGGATGGAAGACCTCTCTCTCTCTCTCTCTCTCTCTCTCTCTCTCTGCCTCTTCTTTTCTCTCTGTGTAACTCTGACTTTCAAATAAATAAATAAATCTTAAAAAAAGGGAATCAGACTGAAATGCTAGATACGAAAAACTCAATAGATCAAACAGAAAATATAGTGGAAAGCCTTAAAACAGAGTTTTTGAGGCAGAAGAAAGAGTATCAAAGCTAGAAGACAAATCCTTGGAAATAGACTCAAAAAAAGAAGAAAAAAATTAGAAAAATGGAAAACAGAGTTTGAGGTTTATGGCAGATTACCAAATAACCAAACATACATGTCTTTGGAGTTCCTGAAAGCATGGAAAGAGAATGGATTAGAAGATCTATTCAGTGAAATGGTAGCACAAAATTTACCTAATGTGGAGAAAGATAGAGACACCCAGTACAGGAAGCATATAAAATTCCTACTAGACATGATCTGAAAGCATTTTCACCACAACACATTGTAGTCAAACTTTCAACAGTAAAACATACAGAAAAGATTCTAAAATGTGCACAAGAGTAATGCCAGATTACTGTCCAAGAATATTCAATTAGACTAACAGCTCATTTCTCATCAGAAACGCACAAACTAGGAGAGAATGGAGAGACACAGGTCATGTCCCAAAAGGAAAAAAAAAAAAGCTGTCAACCCAGAATACTGTACCATGAGATGCTCTCATTTATAAATAAAGATGAATTAAAGACCTTCCAAAACAAATAGAAATAGAAAGAACTTGTCAACATCCCACCAGCCTTACAAAAGATACTAAAGGATGTGCTCAACACAGAAATAGAGAATGACAGTCATCATTATGAAAGAATGTGAAGGCAGAAAATCTCCAAGTAAAAGTATAAAAGAAATCCAAAGAAAACAACTGGAATATTTTTTTTGTTTGTTTTTTTTTTTTGTTTTTTTTTATTAAACTTTTATTTAATGAATATAAATTTCCAAAGTATAGCTTATGGGTTACAATGGCTTCCCCCCTCCCATAACTTCCCTCCTGCCCGCAACCCTCCCCCCTCCCGCTCCCTTTCCCCTTCCATTCATGTAAAGATTCATTTTCAATTCTCTTTGTATACAGAAGATCAGTTTAGTATATATTAGGTAAAGATTTCAACTTTTTGCCCATATAGCAACATCAAGTGAAAAAACTACCATTGGATTACTAATTATAGCATTAAATAGCAATGTACAGCACATTAAAGACAGAGATCCTACATAATTTTTTTTTTTCAAAATAATTAATTTTCTATGCCATTTCCATTTTAACACCAGGTTGTTTTTTTGTTTTTTCATTTCCAATTCTCTTTATATACAGAAGATCACTTCAGTATATAATTAGCAAAGACCTCATCAGTCTGCGCCCACACAGAAATGCAAAGTATAAAAATACTGTTTCAGTACCAGTCATAGCATCACATGGCTTTAGACGACACATTAGGGACTGATCCCGCATGGGGTGTAAGTACACAGTGACTCCTGTTGCTGACTTAACAATTTGACACTCCTGTTCATGGCGTCAGTAATCTCCCTGGGCTCTAGTCGTGAGTTGCCAGGGCTATGGAAGCCTTTAGAGTTCGCTGACTTTGATCTTATTCCGATAGGGTCATAGTCAAAGTGGAAGTTCTCTCCTGCCTTCAGAGAAAGGTACCTCCTTCTTTGATGGCCCCGTTCTTTCCACTGGGATCTCACTCACAGAGATCTTTCATTTAGGTCTTTTTTTTTTTTCCATGATATCTTGGCTTTCCATGCCTGCTATACTCTCATGGGCTCTTCAGCCAGATCTGAATGCCTTGAGGGCTGATTCTGAGGCCGGAGTGAACAACTGGAATATTTATGGGAAAATGCCAGAATTGTCATTAGTTATCAATAATAACTTTGAATGTAGGTGCCTTAAATTCTCCAATTAAAAGATACAGAATGACTGAAAGGAATAAAAGAAAAAGGCCCAACAACAAAAAAACCTCATCAACAAAGATACACACATACTGAAAGAGAAAAGATGTAAAAAGATATTCCATGTTACTGGAAAGCAAAAATGAGTATGTGTAGCCATCTTAATTTCAGAAAAAATACACATGAACACAAAAACTTTTAACAGAGACGGAGAAGGACAATTTATAATGATTAAGGGAACATGTGACTATAGTATATATATATTTACCCAATGCCAAGGCATCTTGTTATTCAAAACAGATGTCAATAGATAAAAAAAGAGACAGAGTTCACTACAATGAGATTGGAGGATTTCAACACCCCACTTTCATCACTGCACAGATCAACTAAAAATAATCAACAAAGGAACAGAGATAATCTAAACTATGGACCAAAAGGACCTAATTAACATTTCATATCACAGCTGCAAAATACACATTCTTTTCAGCAGTGAATGGAACTTTGTGTAAGATAGACTATATGATAGGACATAAAGTAAGTCTCAACAAATTCAAAAATATTTGAAATCATAGCATTATCTTTTCTAATCACAATGGAATGAAGCTGGAATTTGACAACCTAAAAAATTCTAGAAAATATACAGCAACATGGATACTGAAGAACATGCTCCTGAATGAACATGGGGTCATAGAAGAAATCAAAGGGAAAATCAAAAAAATTCTAGAAATAACTGAAGATGATGATACACATGTCAAACCTTATGGGATACAGCAAAAGCAGTGTTAAGAGAGAAAAGTATAGAAATTAGTGCTCACATAAGAAATTAGAAAGCTATCAAAAAATGATCTAACAATGCATCTCAAGGACCTAGAAAAACAAGAACAAACCGAATCCAAAGTTAGTTGGAGGAAAGAATTAAAATTAGAGAATAAATAAAATTTAAAAGCTATAAAATATCAGTGAAATGAAGCACCAATTTTGAAAAAGGAAAAAAAAAAAACAACGATGTACCATTGGTGCAACTAACAAAAGAAATAAAGACATAAATGAATAAAATAAGAGATAAAAAAGGAGATGTTACAACAGATAACACAGAAATAAAGGAATAATCAGGAATTACTATAAACAGCTATATGCCAGCAAATTGGAAAATCAAGAAGAAATGCATAGATTTCAGGGCACATAAAACCTACCAAAACTGACTCATAAAGACAGAAAACCTAAATAGACCAAAGAAAAAGAAGCTACACATGTCATGACGCTGTGAAAATATAAGCCTTAGACCAAGATGATGCTCTCTGACCCTGAGGGGGCCTAAGCATTAAAAGGAGGAATTTGGTAGAGGCCTTCCTGAGGTGCAAATAGAAAAAAGTCTTACCCTAGGAATGATCAACATCTGATTGCAATGTAACTAGGATTCTTCTTGCTGGCACAAAGTGATGATGTTAACTCTTGCCATACAGCATATAATTCAGTATCTGTGTAGAAAAAACAATATTAGCAACTATGTATGCATGTACAATATTGTATGTAACATTAGAATATCCAATGAAATGTATTTGTGTAACCAAATATGGGAGAAAAAAAACTAAAATGATATATAAGAAAATGTCCCTCTTTGTTTGGGGCTCAGGCTTTTGGATAAAAATTCAATTGGAGGGGGCTGGCGATGTGGCGTGGCAGGTAAAGCCACTGTCTGGAGCGCTGCCAACCCATATGGACACCAGTTCGAGTCCTGGTTGCTCCACTACCAATCCATCTCTCTGCTATGGTCTGGCAAAGCAATACAAGATAGCCCAAGTCCTTGGGCCCCTGCCCTCTGCATGGGAGACCCAGAAGAAAGCTCCTGGCTCCTGGCTCTGGATTGGCCCTACTCTGCCCAATGCAGCCATTCTGGGGACTGAACCAGTGGAAGGAAGACCTCTCTCTCTCTGCCTCTGCCTCTATGTAACTCTGCCTTTCAAATAAATAAAATAAATGTTTAAAAAAATCCAACTGGACCTTATGCTGGCATAATAGTAATAATAATAGAAGACTGCTTCCTGCCTTGATGACTCTTCCCTGATCAAATACTACTGCAATCCACTCATAATTTATCACTAGAATGGATTTTAATGTGGGCCCAAACAGAGTGGCACAGTGGGCTAAGCCACCTCTTGGGGCACCTGCATCCCACATAAGTGTGGTGGTTCCTGTTCCAGCCACTCTGCTTCCCATTCAGCTTTCTGCTGATGTATGTTAGATGTTGGCTGAAGCATCTGAGCCCTTGCCAATCATGTCAAAGACCCAGATAGACTTCCAAGCTCCTAGCTAGGTCCTCACCCAGCCACAGTAGCTGCAGGCATTTGGGGATGGAAACAGTAGTTAGAAAATCTTTCTGTCACTCTGCCTTTCAAAGAGATGATAATAAATTAACTATTTTACATAAGAAATATAGACAAATTGAGAAACTCTTAAAAATAAATTCACCATGATTAACTTCACTATTAACAACTCAATTTTGATAGTGTGGTATTCTTAATTTCATATATGAAATAAAGAAGTAAAAGATCTGGTGTATCCTTGTAAGGAGTTAAGCAAAGAATAATACCTTTATATTTCAAAATTGTATATTTTTAAAGATTTGTTTATTTAATTGAAAGGAAGAATTACAGAGAGGCAGAGAGAGAGAGAGAGAGAGAGAGAGAGAGAGAGAGGTCTTCCATCCACTGGTTGCAATGGCCGGAAGCTGAACTGATCCAAACCCAGGAGCCAAGAGCTTCTTCTGGGTCTCCCATGTGAGTGCAGGTTCCCAAGACTTGGCCATCTTCCACTGCTTTCCCAGGCCATAGCAGAGAGCTGCATTGGAAGTGGAGCAACCAGGACTTGAACCAGCACCCATATAGGATGCTAGCACCACAGCACCAACCCCAACAGCATTTTTTTTTCAATATCAACTGATATAAATAGGGGCTTCAAAATTTTACTTCAAAAATGTATATTTTCCATAAATGCTTAGATGGAAATTGAACTTGTATTAAAGTATTTATATAGTATTTTTTACAAATAGTATAATTATATTTTAACTTATGTGTCAAAATCTCTCAAGTCATTGGGTGCAACCAATTAACTCCAAAGTTGATGGAATTTTGATCACCTATTAAAAGCAACCCACCTGGGCCAGAACAATTCATTTTAAGTGAGTAGTTTAATGACCAATATCCCCTTGTCTGGGTCAACAGTTATAGATAGGGCTTTCCAATTTCTTTGTATGGTTGCACCCAACCCCTCCTGGCCATCAGCTTAAAACTGCCCTGGCACAGCAGCTTAGTATACTGTGTCACAACACCAGCCCCTCTGTTCCTTTACTAACTCTTAGTATGTACCAAGTGTTCAAAATAGCACCCAATCGCTTTATTGCATGGTCTTTGAGCAGCACTTAATGCCATCATTTTGGTTCACTCTCCCCTCCAAAGTGTTTAAAACTATTAAAAAGGATTAAGCATGACAAATTTTTCTGACTAGAAAAAAATAATTGGTAGGATTGTCTTCAAAACATAATCTGCCTGGAATATATATGTAAAAGAAAAAAGGGTGGGGATAGGGAATAAACATGCCCAGAGAACTGTCATCCAAAAACAATAGTTTTGAAGTAAACATGCAAGGTATTGACATTTGTTATGTCACCTGCTCCAGCACCCCTGTAGATAATGGAAAACAAAGTAGATGTGCTCCAGTTAGTAACAAAGTCTTCCCATCCAAACAATTGAGGTAAAACAGCCATTCCTGAGCTAGCCATCACATTTTATTTTTCTAAATAATACATATTTTCAAGGTAGAACTGTAGAATTAGACTTAGATAGAATAAATTTGTTTAAAAATCCAAAACGAGGGACCAGTACTGTGGCATAATGGAGAAAGCCTCCTCCTGAAGTGCCAGCATCCCATATGGGTGACAGTTCAAGTCCTGGCTGCTCCACTTCTGATCCAGCTCCCTGCTAATGCACTTGAGAAAGTAGTGGAAGATGGCAAGTACTTGTACCCCTGCATGTATATGAAGAAGCTCTTGGCTCCTGTCTTCAGCCTGGCCCAGCCCTGGTCGCTGCAGCCATTTTGGAAGTGAACCAGTAGATGGAATATTGACCTCTCATATATATATATATATATATATATATATATATATATATATATATATATTTCTGCCTCTCAAATATATATATACATACACATATATACATATATATGTATATATATATACATATATACATATATTTCTGCCTCTCAAATAAATAAATCTTAAAAATTCTCAAATCCAATAATAGATTTCAATATTTACATTAATTTCATTCTATCAGTCAGCCTATCTGACTACCTGACTGCAAAGTCCCCTGCCTTATACATCTGAGGTCTGTTGCTTTACATGAGTAGTAAGTAAAGTATTCACTGCCTTATTGCATTTCCACAGTGAGAGGGAAGTACCAAAGAGAATGCCCCACAATAAAGCACTTTAGGGTGATCACTGATAGACAACATGGGTGAGTGCAATACTGACAGAAGCTTCCCACTGGGTGAATGGAAGACTTCAGTTAAGAGGCATCCAGAGTTCTAGAGGAAGGGGATACTTTGGTTCTCTTCACATTGCTAAGACTGAAGGGCCCAGGACCACCCAACAGTCCAGGGAGCAGCAATGAAAGAACAGAACTGCATAATTCTTCCAAGAAGTAACTAGAAATCTTTAAGTTAACCAGTTGAAAGTAAAAAATGCATTGAAAACATATGTATATGCACATGGTCTCATCAAACAGAATTATGAAAAGACAAATTTTTTGCATAAACTACTCAAAACTAGAACAACTTCAGGTTAAACAGTGTCTATCATCTTAACATAGCAGAATATTGAGTTTTGAAACAAGAGCTAAGTGGGAAGCTAAGTGTTTGTATGTAAGTATATATAAAACTATACATTATGGGGACCGGTGCTGTGGCATAGCCAGTAAAGCCACTGCCTGCAGTCCGGCATCCCATACGGTCACCGGTTCGATTCCCAGCTGCTTCATTTCTAATCCAGCTCTCTGCTATGGCCTGGGAAAGCAGTAGAAGATGGCCCAAGTCCTTTGGCCCCTGCATCCATGTGGGAGACTCAGAAGAAGCTCCAGGCTCCTGGCTTCAGATCGGTGCAGTTCCAGCCACTGCAGCCAACTGGGAAATGAACCAGTGGATGGAAGACCTCTCTGCCTCTCCTCCTCTCTCTGTGTAACTCTGACTTTCAAACAAACAAATAAATCTTTTTTAAAAAAACTATACATTATGATGTAATTTCCTATAAATATAAAACTTTCCACAGAATTACTCAACAGGTTAACAGAGGTTCACAGCAAATATTACTAGGATTAGACAATGCTTTACAACAATTAAATTCTTGATATTTATCTTCCTTTTAAAGGAAATACAAAGAGTGTGACTATGGCTTAAGTGAGGACTATTCAAAGTGTGTGCACTTCATTGTTTAATGTATTTTGCTCTTTTGAAACACAGATCCATAGCAGGCCTCCTACAGGAAGTCAAACACAGAACTTCAGTCTTGAACTTAATGCTGTTCAGTGCTTAAGACCTTGAATAGGAGCCCCTTGAAAATTCTCTCTATATTAAAAAAGCAACAGACTATATTAAAGCTTCATTATATGTAACATAACCCTTGGTACATCCCACATTTACAAATATAACTGGCATTTGCTTTTTTACAGGATATATTAATAAAAGAACATCAGTCTACGACCAAAATATAGAAAAAAAATTGTTTTGAAGTGTTTAATTCCAATTAAAACTGAGTGGAAACAACAAACAACTGACTCATAGTTAAAGGCTTAGACTAGATACAAAACCTCTTCAGTGGTAACAGTGGTACAGAGCATCCTTCTTCCTAATACAGATGATTATATTAAGGTAGAATTTTTTTATAGATGTAAGCTTTTATTTAAAAAGCACACTTATTTAGAGTCCCTTGTATATTTGTATAGTTTCTCATAATAACCAGCACAAAACATGACAAACAGTATATTTTGGGGTGATATAATCTTGTTGCCTACAAATATTTTATGAGTACTATGTCCTAAGCCCTATCAGCAATAATACATCTGTTGATCCTGAAACTTCATAAATATATCTGGAAGACATGTGGAGGAAAGCAGGCTGAGTCACCCAAAAAGGAGCCATAGAAGGGCAGTTCCAGTTGTCTAATAGCTGAAGGGGCCACCATGGATGTCTTCAAGTGACTTCAGACTGCTGTCGCCAGTGGTTTGACTTGATGTCTGAAGATTTCCACTCTATGTGTACTACATACTCTGTGATCAACACTTGGGCCTCAATTAAAGTCATATTATGACATGACTCAGTCTTGCACAATAACAATTTCTTTAAAGATTTATTTTTATTTACATGAAAGGCAGAGTTACAGAGAGAGGAAGAGAAAGAGAGATCTTCCTTCTACTGCTTCACTCCCCAAATGGCCACAATGGCCAGGTCAAAGCTAGGAGCCAAGAGTTTCATCTGGTGCCCCATGTGTGTGCATGGACCCAAAGACTTGGGCCATCCTCTGCTGCTCTCAGGGAGCTGGATTGGAAGTGGAGCAGCCAGGACTCTAACCAGCACCCACATGAGGTGCCAATGCTTCAGGCAGTGACTTTACCTGCTATGCCACAGCACTGGCCCTCACAATAACAATCTTAATGATATCCACGTGAAGGACATAGGTGAAGTCACTTTTAAACAAGAGGGTGGAGAACAAAAGGGGAATATTGAGAAGATGGGCCAAGACACAGGGAAGGTTGGGGCAGAGAATAATCACCCTGGAGAGGATTGTGCAGTATTGTGGAGAGAGCTGCTTAACACAAAGGTTTTTCTCCCACAAGCATGATGCTGAGATGTTGACCCCCCTCACTTGGTGGCATGATTGATTGGCATAGCACAGGTGTTGAGACTCTAGGGTCCCCAAGAGAACCCTAGCCCTATCCCATGCACTGGATCTGAACTTCCCAAAGAGCAGTTAGCATCCTTGGCAAGGAGGTGTAGACTTACGAAACTTCCCAAAACTGCCACTGTGCCCTCACACCTTTTACCACCACTACACCCACTCCTTTCCTTCTGGGCCTCCTACTCACCCTACACTTTGCTTCCTTAGGAAAAGAGTGTCCTGAAAAAGGAGGGATTCCTCCAGAAACTTAGGCCACTTACATGGTTCCACCACCCCCAACCCCTGGAATGCAGACAGAAGGAAGGCAATGGAGGGCACAGGGCAGTTTGAGGCAAGAAGTGAATTTCAGCAGCTCCAATGAGCAAGTGGCATGGTACAACCCCTGACTGTGTCTGTGAGTGTCCATGAGTCAGAGACAAGGAGCGAGATTATAGAGGGCAATGGGACTATGGCACACATAAAAAGGGTAGAGAATTCCTGCTGTGTGTTACAAGTGAAGAAAGGATGAGGGATGACTTGCAAGGGCAGGGAGGAGGTGCACATTTTACAGCTCACTGAGTATTTGGCCACCTATTATGAAGAGAGTTTGAAAATTGGCTCCTCTTGGGGCTGGAGTTGTGGTGCAGCAGGTTAATACCCTGGCCTGAAGCACCAGCATCCCATATGAGCACCAGTTCAAGAGCTGGCTGCTCCACTTCTGATCCAGCTCTCTGCTGTGGCCTGGGAAAGCAGTGCAGGATGGCCCAAGTTCTTGGGACCCTACACCCATGTGGGAGACCTGGAAGAAGTTCCTGGCTCCTGGCTTCAGATCAGTGCAGCTCTGGCCATTGCGGCCAATTGGGGAGTGAACCATCAGATGGAAGATCTCTCTCTCTCTCTCTCTCTCTGTATTTCTCTAGATCTACTTCTCCATGTAACTCTGTTGAAAGAGAAAAAAAAGAAAGACAGAAAGAGGGAGAGGGAGAAGGAGGGAGGAAGAAAGAAGTAAAAATGGCCCAAGTCCTTGGGCCCCTGAACCCATGTGGGAGATCCAGAAGAAGCTTCTGGCTCCTGGCTTCAGTTTGGCTCAAATCTGGCCATTGCAACCTTTTGGGTGTGAACCAGCAGATGGAAGACCTTTCTCTCTCTGTCTCTGTCTCTCTCTCTGCCTCTCTGTAACTCTGCCTTTCAAATAAATTAATAAATCTTTTTTTAAAAAGCTTCTTTAAAATATTCAAAATATTCTACTATGCAAAGTAATCAAGTCACAAATGACATAGGTTAGAGATGAGAAGAAACGGTCAAATATATTTACAAAACAAAACATTAGTGAAATCTTAGTAATAAATCCCATTTTTTTAGTGAATCAACAGTTCTATTTTTTAAAGATTTATTTATTTTAAAGTTAGACCTACAGAGAGAGACAGACCAGAGAGAGATGCCTCCCATCTGTTGGTTCACTCTCCAGACAGCCACAATGGCCCAGGGCTAGGCCAGGCAAAACCAGGATCCAGGAGCCTCTTCCAGGTCTCCAATGCAGGTGGCAGGAGTCCAAACACTTGGACCATCTTCCACTGCTTTTCCCAGACTATTAGCAGGGAGTTGGCTAGGAAGTGGAGCAGCTGGGACACAAACTGGTGCCCACAGGGGATGCTGGCATCATTGGTGGCACCTTTACCCCCCAGGCCACAATGCTGGCCTGAGTAATAGATCTCTAACTATTAATTATTTGGAAATTAAATGAGTTAAATTCTCAAAACAAAAACCATGGAGTAGATGAATGAATAAAACAAAATTATAAGTTGGAAACAAGCGATTCATTCACTCTAAAGCACACTGGCAGATTAAAGATGAAAAGACAGAAACAGTTGAATTGAACAATTCATGAGAACAAATGGGTCTAACAGAAAAATACAAAACCTCCATTCAAGAGCATGGAATATATGTGGTCATCCATTAGGTCACAAAGCTAGTCTTAAAAACATAAGACTGGTATTATGTCAAATATCATTTCAAACCATAGTGATATGAAAGTAGAAACCAATACAGGTAGATTATAAAATTTACAAATATGTGGGAATAAAACAATATGGTCTTAACAACTATTGGTTCAAAAAAAAAAACTTAAAAATGAAGTTAAAAATACCTTGAAGCAAATAAAAAAGAAACATGATATTAAAAAAACTTATAGGACACAGCAAAACATAGCACAACATCACTCCAACATAAAAGACCTGGAGGCCAGATCTAAGCTTCTGCCTGTAGTGCCAGCATTCCATATGGGTACCAGTTCGAGTCTTGGCTGATTCTCTTCCAATCCATCTCTCTGCTATGGCCTGGGAAAGCAGTAGGAGATGGCCCACGTGCTTGGGCCCCTTCACTCATGTGGGAGACCCTGAGGAAGCTCCTGGTTCCTGGCTCCTGGCTCTTGGATTCAGATCAGCCCAGTGATGGCTATTGTAGCCATTTGGGGAGTGAACCAGTGGATGTGAGACCTTACTCTCTGTGTCTCCCTCTCTCTGTCTGTAACTCCATTTCTCAAATAAATAAAATCTTAAAAAATAAAATAAAATAAAAATATCTGAAATAATCTAATAGCCTGATGGTATCTATAACTCAATAAATTAAGAAAAATCTAAACACAAAGTTAGCAGAAAAAGGAAATGATAAAGATCAAAACAGTCATTAAAAATATAGAGATTGGAAAATAATAGAAAGGAAGCATTTTTGTTTTTAAATCTTGACAAAACTGACAAATTCTTACATCAACTAAAAAAACAAAACTGCAAAAAAAAAAAAAAACCACATAAAAACAAAAAACCAGAGATGAAGAAATGTTATAATTGATAGCAGTGCAAAGAATCACAACAGACTAATATGAATAATTATGCATCAATAAAATTGATAATCTAGGGGCCGGTGCTGTGGTGCAGCAGGTTAAAGCCCTGGTCTGAAGTGCCAGCTTCCCATATGGGTGCCAGTTTGGGTCCTAGCAGCTGCATTTCTGATCACGTTCTCTGCTATGGCCTGGAAAAGCAGTGGAGGGCCCAAGTCCTTAGGCCCCCTGCACCCACGTAGGAGACCTAGAAGTTCCAGGAGTCTGACTTTGGATCAGCCCAGCTCTGGCCATTGCAGAGTTGAGTAACTCTGACTTTCAAATAAATAAATAAATCTTAAAAAACTGTATGTTTAAAAAAAGTAACGAATTTTTTAAAATATGGATAATCTATATGAAATGGATCAATTCCTAGAAACGTATAACCCACCAAGACTGAAAGTTGAAGAAATCACAGATACTAACAGATCTTAATGAGTAAAAAGACTGAGTCAGTAACACAAAGTTTTCCCTCAAAGAAAAAGCCAAAGCCAAGGGGGTGTATGACTGGTGTCTACCAAACATTTGAACAACGTCATGATACTAATCCAGCAACTCTTCTAACACTTGAGGGAACGATACCTCTGTACTCACTTTATAGGGCTATCATCACCCTGACACTAAAAGAAAGGAAAATGACAGGCCAATATCTCAGATAAACAGATGGAAAATCACTCAGGAAAATACTAGCAAACAGTATTCAAGAGCACATTAAAGGGATTGTTTACCGCAATTAAGTGGCATTTGTCCCTAGGTTGCAAAAATGGTTCAGCGTCTACAAACTGGTAAATATGACCCACAATAATATATGAAGAACAAAACTATAGCACATCCTTGAGATGCAGAAAACCCATCTGGTGAAGTTCAAACATATACTAATGATAAAAAAACTTTCAAGATTTTGCTATAGAAGAAGTATATCTCAACACAATAAATGCCCTTAACAAGCTCAATGCTAACACCATGGTCAGTGAAAAGTTAAAAACTTTCTCAAAATTCAAAAACAAGATAAAGATACCCACTCTCACCACTTCTACTGCATCTAGTTACATGACCTCCAGTCCAAGCAGTTAGGGAAGAAAAAGATATAAAGACATGGAAATAGAAATGAAGAGATGAAATTTTCTGTTTGCTGAAAACATAACATTATATACACAAAACCAAAAAGATCATTTACCACAATTGAGTGGGAAAATGGAAGCATGATTAAATATATACAAATCAATAAATGATTCATCACATTAACAGAACAAAGGACAAAAGCATATATGTGTATGTAAATAATATCTACATATGAAGTGAACAAGAAAAAATATTTAAAAATATCAAATCCTAAAATATAAAGCTGGGAAAAAAAACCACGTGATCATCACATCAGATGGAGAAAAAGCGTTTTGATGAAATTCAATACATTTTCATGAATAAAAAGACTCTCAAGATTAAGTATCCAGGGTCCACCGCTGTGGAATAGCATGTAAAGCTGCCACCTGCAGTGCTGGCATCCCATATGGGTGCCTTTTAGATTCCTGGCTGCTCCACTTCCAATTCAGCCCTTTGCTATGGCCTGGGAAAGCAGTGGAAGATGGCCCAAGTCTTTGGGCCCCTGCACCCATGTGGGAGGCCTGAAAGAAGCTCCTGGCTCCTGGCCTCAGATAGGCCAAGCTCTGGCTGTTGAAACTATTTAAGGAGTGAACCACCAGATGGAAGACATCTCTCTCTCTCTCTCTCTCTCTCTCTCTCTCTCTCTCTCTCTTTCTCTTTCTCTCTCTCTCTGCCTCTGTCTCTCTGTAACTTTGCCTTTCAAATAAATAAATAAAATCTTAAAAAAAAATTAGATGTCTAAGAAATACACCTGAACACAATGACAGTCATAAATGAAAACCCCACAGCTACCACCAGAGTCATAGTGAAAATCTGAAAGCTTTTCCTCTAAGACTTAAAAAGACAAGGATATACATTCTCATCATATCAATTGCATATAGTACTTAAATTTCTAGCTAGAATGATTAGGCAAGAAAAAGAAATAAAACCACATGAAAGTGCACAGAAGTAAAATCATCTGTTTGCTGATTACACTATCTTACAAGATGCCTAAACTATCTTTAAATATATTGCAGTATTTAAAGAGTGATATAAATATAATATAAAGGGGGGCTGGCACTGTGGCATAGCAGGTAAATCTACTGCCTGCAGTGCCAGCATCCCAAAAGGGCTTCAGTTCAAGTCCCGGCTGCTCCACTTCTGATATAGCTCTCTGCTGTGGCCTGGGAAAGCAGTAGAAGACAGCCCAAGCCCTTGGGTCCCTACACACATATGGGAGACCCAGAAGAAGCTCCTGGCTCCTGGTTTTGGATCGATGCAGCTACGGCCATTGCAGCCAACTAGGGAGTGAACCAGGGTCCACCGCTGGTTCTCTCTCTCTGTCTCTCCTTCTCTCTCTGTGTGATTCTGATTTTCAAGTAAATAAATGAATTTTAAAATGATAATAATAATATAAAGGGTTATAGACAAGATTACCCATAGAAAAGAAACCCAGGAAAAAACTGCAATTTAATTTCTATAGCTATAAAATAGAGTAACTATAATAAAAATCCACTTGTAGGCTAAATAGTTTGGAACAGGAACAAAAAATTAATAGAATTTGAAATATGGTCTGATTCCAAAGGCATGTGTCAGGAACCTGATCCCCAAGGCAATAATTTCAGTTCTTAGGAACAGACTAACACCAATTTTTAAAGGGTTTGAGGGTATGAGATTTTTCTCTTACTCTCTCACCATGTAATGACGTCTGTCATGTTAGGATGCAGGAATATGGCCCTTTTCAGGTGGGTCTTCTTGGCCTTGGACTTCTCTAACTCCAGACTACAAGAGATAATTTTTCATTATAAAATGATCCATTTTATGACCTTTTTATAACAACACAAAATATACAAATACATACTTTCTAATCTTTAGAAATGTTTATTTATTTTGAAAGGCAGAGTGATAATGGGAGACAGAGAGAGAGAGAAAAAGATCTACTATCTGCCAGTTTACTCCCCAGATGGCCACAATGGCCAGGGCTGAACCAGACAAGAACAGCAGATCCATCTAGATCTTCCACATGGATGGCTGGACCCAAGTACATGGAGCATCAGTGCATCAGTAGGGAGATTGGTTGGAAGAAGAGTAGCCAGATCCAAATCAGCACTCAGATATGGGATGCCAGCATTGCAGTTGGTGGTTTAATCCATTGCACCTCACTAGCCCTGATATGTCCTAATATTTATGAAAGAGAGAAGGAAAATGCAGAAAGCTTTAGCAAACCACGAAACCAATATACTAAGCTAAAATACTTCAAAAAGTTTGCAGAAAGTAGAAGTAAACATAAGCTCACTTTGGTAAAACCATTTTTAAAATCATATGGGACCTTTTAAACTTTTTTTAAAAGACTTATTTATTTATTTATTTATTTATTTATTTGAAAGGCAGAGCTTACAGAAAGATAAGGAGACAAAGAAAAAGAGAGATCTTCCATCCATGTTTCACTCCCCAAATTGCCTCCATGGCCAAGCTGGGCTGGTCTGAAGCCAGGAGCCAGGAGCTTCTCCCAGATCTCTCACATGGGTGTAGGGGCCCAAGGACTTGGGCCATCCTCCCCTGCTTCCCCAGGCACATTAACAGGGAGCTGGATCTGAAGTGGAACAACAGGGACTCAAACCAGCACCATATGGGATGCTGGCATTGCAGGTGGCACCTTTACCTGCTATGCCATAATGTCAACCCCTAAACTTCTTTTTGTTAAAAAAAAAAAAGTATCTATTTATTTTACAGGCAGCATGCTAGACAAAGAGTTTGTCCATCTACTGGTTCAAAAACCAAATGTCTGCGACTACTGGAATTGGTCTAGGCTGAAGCCAGGGACCAGGAACTCTATCCAAGTCTCTCACACGGTTGGAAAAGCTCCAATTGCAGGGAGCTGAATCAGAACTGGGGCCACTGGTAACTGAACTGGCACTATCAGTGTCCCCGTTGGTGGCTTCACCTGCTATGCCACAACACTGGCCCCTTCAATGAACTTCTTGAAAACTCCTAGTGTGAGCATTTCAAACAAAAATTTTTGCATCAAAATAACCTTATCTTTTATTTCAACTTTCCACAATCTTTTTGACATATCCTCATACATGCAATTGGAATTACAGATAGAAAGAGAATGAGTAAATCACAAAATGTATGTTTAGCCATTGCCAAACATCCCGTGATTTGTAAACATCAATTTATAGACTGAAAACACTCAGTGACACCCTAATCTGGATAGTACAAGGAAAATGACCCTAAAAAAATCAGAAACTGAGGAATCTCATATACAAGAAAAGAGTGAGAGAAATTATAGTCCATAGTACACCAGGAACAACCAGGCATGCTGATGTCTGACTTCACCTCTGAAACAATGGAAAGACATTTGAATGAAAATATCCTCCAATCCCTGATTCATGATCTAGGAGAACTATTCTAAAATGTGAGGTGAACAGGAGTGGGCACTGTAGTACAATGCATTCAGGTGCTGAGTGGAATGCCCATTTATCCTATCTGAGGGTCTGTGTTCAAGTTCTACCTCTGCTTTTAAGGCAACTTCCTGCTAATGTGCCTAAAGAGAGGTGGCAGATGTGGGCTCAAGCACTGGATACCTGACACCTGCACAGGAGACCTAGACTGAGGTCAAGCTTCATGGTGCTAAAGCCTGAGCTTGCCTCAGCTGTGGGACTTCGGGAATGAGCAAACAGATGGAAGACACCTCTCTCTCTCCCTCTCTCTATCTATGTGTGTGTGTGTGTGTGTGTGACTCTGCCTTTTTAAATAGACACTGAAACACGAGGTGAACAACACATGTTCTGATAAAAACAAACTACTAAATTAATCACCCATAGACCTGCATATGAAATGCTAAAGGAAGTTCACCAGACTGAAAGGATATAATACAAAATATTAATGTGGACTTACAGGAAAGAATCATGATCATTAAAAACCATATACATGTGTGAGCATAGGGCAAGCATTGTGGTGCAGTGGGTTAGGCCACCCCCTGAAATGCCAGCATCCCATTTAAGCACTGGTTTAAGTCCTGGCTGCTCCACTTCTGGTTCAGCTCTCTGCTAACGCATCTGGGAAAAGCAATAGAAGATGGCCTGAGTACCTGGGCCATTGCCACCCAAGTGGGAAACCTGGATGGAATTCCAGGCTCCTAGCTTTGGCCTTGCCAAGCCCAGTGCCAGTCATGGTCAGCTCTTCCTCTCTCTAACTCTGCCTTTCAAATAAAAATAAAACAATAAAAAAACTGTGAGCAAAATAAAAGGCTGTATACCTTTTTATTCTCTTAATTTTGTCAAAAGAGGAATGATTATTTGAAGAAAAACTTACACTATGTGTGACACTTATATATTGATTCACTATGTAAACATACATATAAAATCATAGCACAATGTATAGAGGTCAAAAATGGAACTAATCTATTGAACAGCTCCTCTCCTATATTGGCTATGAAGCACTACAGTGTAACTTCAAGAATACTGTGGCAAGTTATTCATAGTTTAAATCTTTGGAGGAATTAATAGCAAATTCAGGCATAATCAGGGAAAATTAATGAAACAAAGCAGTGTATGTTTTTGATAGGGTATCCACAACACAGTACTATAGGTGGGGTGGCTTCAACAACAGAAAATTATTTTATCATAGTTTGGGAGGGTGAAAGTTCAAAGAACAAGTTGCCTCCAGGGTTGGTTTCTACTTTCCATTGATGCATTTCCTTTTGGTTTGAAGGTGGCCAAATACTCACCACAACCTCTCTTGGTCTTTTCTGCAGGTTCCCTCGTCCCTTGTTGTCTCTCTCACAGAATCACGAGTTGGACTGGATTAGGATCCACTTATGGGGCCTGCACTGTGGCTTAGCAGGTTAACACCCTGGCCTGAAGTGCCGGCATCCCATATGGGTGCCAGTTCTAGTCCTGGCTGCTCCTCTTCCAATCCAGCTCTCTGCTATGGCCTGGGAAAGCAGTAGAAGATGACCGAAGTCCTTGGGCCCCTGAACCTGCATGGGAGACCCAGAAGAAGCTCCTGGCTCCTGGCTTCGGATTAGCACAAGTCCGACCATTGTGGCCATGTGGGGAGTGCACCATCAGATGGAAGACTTCTCTCTTTTGGCCTC